>NW_005312274.1:0-902 GCF_000412655.1 Myotis brandtii
AAGATGGGAAGAAGACAGACCTTGTATGGCTTTATAAGCCAGAGTAAAAGTTTAATTGTAGGTGTAATGGGAGCCATGGAGGATTTAAGCAGAAGAATGATATGGTATGACTTACTTAAAAAAAAATAAGAAAAAAGACTACCTTGCTGTGTAGAAAACGGAATGGGAGAGGGACCAGAGTCTAAGGTGAGAGATGATGGTGGCTCAGACTATGGTAGCAATAGGGAGATGGAAAGAAGTAGTTTATTTGGGATATGTTTGGGGCTAGCTTGACAGAACATGTTGATGAATATGATATGTGAAGTGAGAGGTTGAGGAAACAGTGATAACTCTCAGATTTTTAGATGTGAGGGAAAGTACCGATGGGCCATTTCCTGATATGGTGATCACTAAGAGTGCAGTGGGTTTAGATAGCAAGCTCAGAAGTTCTGCTTTGGCCTTGGAGAGTTTGAACTATCTGTTTGACTTTCCCATGGAGATGTTGGGTAGGCAGTTGGGTAACCAAGACTGGATCCTCACAGAGAGGCCAAGGCTGGAGACTTAGGTGACATCAACAGTTGGAAGATGTTCTTTAGAGTGGTGGGATTGGATGGGATCACCTAAGGGAAGTAAGCTGTCAGAAAGAAGGCCCAGAACAGAGTCTTCATACTCCCCTACTTTTATAGTTTAAGTACAGAGAGGATCTAATAAATGAGACAGAAAAGTAGTCAGTAAGGTGGGAGGAAAACAAAGACAGTATGATTTCCCAGAAGCCAAAGGATGATAGCATTTCAAGAATTAGAAAAAGGTGGCTCTAATCAATGTGGGGGTCCTTTTACAATGAGAAAGAAACCATGAGAAATTGCAAAGTAAGGAGATAAAGATGCCACAAATATCACAATATCACAAAATGTTGGAAAAAC
>NW_005312275.1:0-902 GCF_000412655.1 Myotis brandtii
TGAGCTGGGTAAGCAAAGGCCTCCCGGGGCAACTAGGAAAGCAAAGTCCTTAGACACAGAAGAGGAACGGAGAAACACACCTCCCAGCTTTGGTAAAGAAGACTCACATGAACTAAGCAGAAAGCTCACCTAAACTGTTTACCCGCAGGCAGAACAAAAAGGAACGGAAAGAGATGAGGAGGCAAAGGTCTGGACTGTCTTCCCACTCTGCTACTTACTGACTGTTCCGCTTTGATCCAGGGGCCTGAACCTGAGTTCCCACCTATAAAATGCAGGTAAGAGTATCTCCATTATCAAGTGATAAGCTACAGGAAAGTTGAAAGTTTTGTAAATTCTAAAGCTCTGCATAAAAAATAAATAGGTTTTAAACATCCATGTAAGCTCTTCATTAATAAATCTTACTCTATTCTGTTGAGGCCCTCACCTCTCTGGTTGGCTTGATACTATTTTGATCCTGTTTACCTGCTACATTATAAAAGCAATATCAGTAAATACCCAAATTCCCCTTGCAGATAAGGAAACTGAGGCACAGAGCTAAGATTACATAGCCAGGAAGAGTCATAACACACATAGTTCACTGACAAGATCAAGTTTGAGAGCCCATAAGGCTGAATCTAGGCCTTGGTGTATGCTTTCTTTGCTAAGCAAAGGTCTCTGGTGCAAAAACATCAGTCTTTCCTGATAATCCCCTGAACTCAATGTCGAGTCTTTTTATTCTATTAAGATAAGTTTCCATAATTAAAAAAAAAAAAGTTTGGTAAAATATTTAAAATGAAGGCTTGCTGCCTAAAATATTTTTTACTTAAGGTGTTTGAATATTCGTTGCAAAAACCACGACTATCCCTAACACCAAGCAGATGGTCCAAATGTGCCAAACCTCAGTCTTGAAATCCCCAAATAAA
>NW_005312276.1:0-902 GCF_000412655.1 Myotis brandtii
TCCCACTGAGCCCCGCAGCGAGGAGGGGCAGGGTGCTCAGATCTGCCTGTGTGGCCCCCAGGAGGTCAGTCTCACCTGGTACTCACAAGCCCACTTTCCTCCAGGGAAAATAGAGTCCCTCCTGCCTTCAGGTAAGCCCACGCCTGAGGCACCTGCCACCGGGGGATTCCCTTTCTGATGAAAGAAAGATTGTGCATTTGTCTCTGTGGCCCCTGCCAGCCCCTGATGCCCATGGCTGACAGCCATCTTCCTGTCTCCCTCCTGCTCCTCTGTAAGTCCAGCTCCCTCAAGCTGTCTCCACTGCCTGGGCAGGAGAATCTTAAGCTACTGCAAAGCGTCAAACCTGAATTTGACTCTCCAGTTCTCCATTTAGCTGGATCTTGGGCAAGTTATGAAATCCTCACTTGTTATATGGGGCCATAATCATGGATTCCTCATGGGGCTGTTCTGAGGACTGAATAGAACTATATTAATGCCAAGCAAGGTACCAGGTGCTTATAAATGGTAGCCATTGGTACTTATTGCCCTCTTTCCAGACCAAATGCTCTTTTCCACACATTTACCAGTCATCTATCCTCCATTGATCTTATTTTCTAAGACTTTAGTCATTGTTCAGCTTCCCCTTTGATTCCTTAAGTTATGGCCCTTGGCACTCTGGAAACACAAAGGGATAGTAAGCATGGAAACTGCTTCATTGAGCACCTAAAGGTTTATTCTCACTCTGATTCTTATTGTTATTCCCATTTCACAGATGAGGACGCTGAGGCCCAGGGACATCTAGTCCTTTGCCCAAGGTTAGACATGAGTAGGAAGGGGAAGAACTTAAATTTGAACCTGGGTCAGCCTGACTCAAAGCCAGATTACTTCCCTCTCTTTCCCTTTCCCTTTGCCTTTGCCTTTGC
>NW_005312277.1:0-902 GCF_000412655.1 Myotis brandtii
GAATAAAGGAAATGAAATAAATGAAAGGATGAATGAAAAAATCGAGTCGACTTGATCCCACGCCAAACCCATTGAAAATGCATGGAAATCATGCTGCTTAATAGGAACCGTAGAAAGATCTACTTTGAGTGGATTACCTAAAAAGAACTCAATATGAAATAGTTCCTTGTAAAAACACTAATTAGTTAGAATTAGAGAGGGTTTTAAAAATTATATCTATTTCTACCCGACAACTAATTACAGGGATAAGGCTCGCACATACTACCCCTGCAGGTGCAAATATTTAATTGTGTGCGCAAGCCAGGTGGTCAGGTGGCTCCTTAACTACGTGTTCAATTGTGTCTGCTCTCGTCGCCCCTTCAATTAGCTGTGGGTGCAAAAAACAGAGGCCGCGCCGAGGCCCTATTAAAGCGAGGCCTATATAGCCCGCCGCCTTTTATCTGTGAGGCGGAAGGGGCTGTGCATTTTGGGTTTTATTTTAGTTGTTCCTGGCTGGGGCCCGGGGGAGTCACTTCAGCGAGCTAGTTAGCCACGAGCAGCTGGACTGGTTCTGATAGGCATTGCACACAGTTGCACAGAAAACGGCCAGTTCCCCTCCACGGGTCTGGGCATTAAACTGGGATTTCTGTTAAAAGCGACGGGGCTGGCTTATTCGGCAGGTCCTTGCGAATCACGCTGAGTTTTCCCCTCGTGAGCTTCTTAGAACAGGAAAGTTGGATCGGACCACTTAGAAGGGGCAGGCCCTCCTTACTGAATAGTTGTAATTATTTCAGCAGCTCCCAGCACCCTTGAGTGTTTAGGGAACTGCTTAGGTGGCTGTTTGAGAGATGGGGATGATTTTTGAGTTTTGATTTTTTTTCTTTTCTTTTTATTGGTCTCAGAGAGGAAGGGAAAGGGAGGGA
>NW_005312278.1:0-902 GCF_000412655.1 Myotis brandtii
GGCCAGGGGCCAGGAGGGGCCTGCGGGAGTGGGAGAGGATCGATGCTCCACGGCTCACCCCTGATTTCAGCCCCTTAAACTCTCCTGTGACTGTGGCCTCGGGAACGGCCAGAGGAGAGTTTGGTGCTGTTTTAAGGCACCAAACGTGTGGTAACGTGTTATAGCAGCAACGGGAAACTAAGGCAGCCACGGAGTCTCGGTGGCGAGCAGCGCCCTGAAAAAGTCAGCGCGATGGTGGCAGTGGTGTTAGCTTTCCAGGGGCCACTGCTCTTACCACCCAACCTGCGGTTACTCCAGGCACCGCCATTACTTATCGCGCATAACTTGTCACAAAAGGGTCATCAGTTCCGCATGGGTTACAGTGGCCGTGCACTGTCCTAGCTTTAACACCGCGTTTATAACATTTACTGTATTTCTAAAACATGATCTGCTTATTGTTGAAGATCTGAAAAACAGAAAATCACAATGAAAAAAAATCCCACAACCCAAAGATAATAATTTTTGGTTATACCTCCCAGTAGATTTCATATATAAGTGGCAATTAATGCAAGCTGGTTTTAAGTTAGGGTAACGAAGCTCTGATGTTAATGCTTTTTAAAAACAACTTCTTAACCATTAAAGAATTCACACATATTCACCAGCCTTAGGTCATTAACATTATTCACCCTGTTGTCATCATTACTGAAGGACAAAAAGAAAAAAATCATGTCACCTCCAGAAACCTGACCTCAAATGGCATGGCCACCCTTATTAGCTTATCTTGCATTCTAATTATTTATAATAATTAAATTGGCTGCAGAAGTCAGAAGGGATTTTTAAATAAATTTATACACAAAGGAAGGTGACAACCATGACTAGACCCCATAGAGAAGTTCCTTAGATAATTAAGCCCCAAATAGAAA
>NW_005312279.1:0-902 GCF_000412655.1 Myotis brandtii
GTAGGTAGTAGGACCAGTCTGTAGATTTCCAAACTGAGGCTCAGGGGAGGCATATCCAAGTCTCATCACTGCTAACTGGCAGGAATGGGACTTGAACCCAGGTCTGCCTGACCCCAGAGCCCATGCAGGTTAAAGAAAATTGGAGCCAGTGGGACTAGTAATAATGTTTTACATTCTGTTTTGTATTTGGATCAAGTAGCCTAAGATGCGGTGTCTTCTTCTTTTGAACTTGGCATGCACAATGTCTTCATGAGGCTAGCAAGCTTGGTCTTGTTCACACATAGATTTGATTTTGAAATATCCACTTTGTAGGCATTTGAAAGTAGTTTTGCTGAGACTTACATGACACCAAACTTCTGAAATACATTCCTCCATAAATAAATCTCCCAGAGGAGAGCAGGTTTTAGGGAGAATGTGTCCAGGGGCTCCCCACCTGCAGCGAGGGGCTCATCAGGACAGAATCACATCACAAAAGGTGCTGACAAGACGAGCAGTGAATGGAAAATGGAGCCTCATTGTGGGACCTTCTAAAATGGCTTGAGAGTTTTATTCAAAGCGAGCAACACTTACCTCCATGGTTGATCCAGAGAAATAGCACTCAGCAACATTCGTTTGCAGCTCCCAAACTGTCAGAGATTTATGAAATGTCTAAGTGAAGGTTCAATCTTACCTTCTGCCTGAAGTCTTCCCAACCTGTTCTCCTCAAGGTTTATACTATTGCCCCTCTGAATTTTTGCCTGAAGCTCATTTGAGCATAGTCTGCCTAATGACATCTCTAGTTTTCTAGTATGAAACAGAGGGACTGCTCTGGGTTGAGTAGTGTGCCCCCAAAATTCATGTCCACTCAGAACTTCAGGATGTGACTTTATTTGGAAACTAGAGGCCCAGTGCACAAAATTTGT
>NW_005312280.1:0-902 GCF_000412655.1 Myotis brandtii
GGGCAGGAGGTATGGACTCCCCATCTGCAGATTGATCTCCTCAACAGAGAACACTTTCACTAGCTTCTCCTGAATCACCTGAGGGCAATACCCCTCCCCACTGAAACCATTAACCTTCCAAAGGTAGCGGTCCATCTCCTAGGATGAATATAGATTTCTTCTATTAAGAAAATATTGCCCTGGCCGGGTGGCTCAGTTAATTGAGCGTTGTCCCTACACCAAAAGGTGTAGGTTCTATTCCCAATCAGGGGCACATACCTAGGTTGCTGGTTTGATCCCCGATCAGGGTGTGTGTAGGAGACAATTGATTGATGTTTCTTTCTCTAGTCTCTCTTTCTCTCTCTCTCTCCCCCTCTCAAAGCAATTACACAATTTTTAAAAAAGAAATATTAGAATTTTTCCTTAAACAGGATAGCTCTGGCATTACTGTGCTCAAAGAATCTTCTTTGGCCTGTTTTTATTACAAAGAGCTCCCCATTTGCTGAATTTTTTTTTAAATGATAGAGCTAGTCTCTGATTCCCCAGTTTTTTCTCTGACAGAGAGAGGAACTGAGTGTCTGTCATCCCACCACATCTCGACAGGTCAGAGAGCCAGGTGGGTAAGGAAGCCTGAGTCTTAGGGGATATCTCGGGGGGGTGGGGGGAACGGGTAGAAGGGAATTAACAAAACTTGACAGATTCCTTACTTCTCCACCTCCTGTCCTCTGCCACGCCCACCTGCCTCCTTTCTGGAGGGGCAGGCGGGCAGGTTACCATGTTGAGGGAGTCAGTGGGCCCGTGCTGTTGCTCTGGACCCTTTGTCCAGCCCTTGCACCTTCACTGTTCCAGCCTGTCCAAATCATTCTGGTTCTGGCGGGGTGGCTCGGTTGGTTGAGTGTTGTCTGTGCACCAAAAGGTTGCCG
>NW_005312281.1:0-902 GCF_000412655.1 Myotis brandtii
TTTATTGATTTTTAGAAAGAGAGGAAGGGAGAAGAGAAAAGCATCCATGTGCAAACATAACATCAGTCAGCTGCCTTTTGTACCCCCTACCAGGAATCAAGCCTGCCAACCAGGGCATGTGCCCTGACTGGGAATTGAACAAGGAATCTTTTGGTGCACCGGACAACTCCCAACCAACTGAGCCATACTGGCCAGGGCAATATTAGGAATGTTTATCATAAAAAGATTACCTTAAGAGAATGAAAAGGCAAGTCAAAGAGTAAGATAAGATAATATATCTTCCCCATCCACACTTCCCACCACCAAGTTTTCTCATCATCCTTCATACCTATCTTAGCATCCATCTCCCTGTTCAGTCACCACTCAGGAACCAAGGGGACACTTTCAGCAACTCTTTCATGTTCTCTCGCCCATATTTAATTACTTCCAAGAACTGTCAATTTTATTTTTTAATATACCTTAAAACTACCCTTTTCTCTATTCCAACCACTGTTGCTTTAGGTCAGAACTTCATCTTCTCTCTTCAGAACTGCTGATTAGTCTCTATATGTTCTTTGTGTCTTGCTGTCTTTCAAGTCATCTACAACTACAACAATCTTGCTAATGAGGAGATTGGACAGCCCATTTGTCTCTGTAAATATGTTTATTTTACTGGTAATAGTGGATTAATAACAAGATCTCCCTTTCCCCTTTTTATTTAAGCCAGGATTAAGTATCAAATTCATAGAAAATAATCTCAGTAAACATAATTACACCCAGCACTGCTTCTCATGGTGATAAAGTTTTAAGTATTTCACCCTTCTAATGATCTATAGTTTTGTTCTTCCATACTACTCATTCATTTATTTGTTCATTCTGCTTAAAAACATGTACAGAGCAAGGCAGATACTGATACTTGCTGG
>NW_005312282.1:0-902 GCF_000412655.1 Myotis brandtii
GTTATATAAATGTCTAACCACTATGCTGTATACTTGATGCTAATATCATATTAAATGTCAACTGTAATAAATAAAAATAAATAAACTAGCATCCCTTACTCTGTCCTTCCTCTCCAGACTCTATGGCCTCTCTGGGTTTTCAAAATAATCTCCCAGCACACACAGGGAGTTAAACAATAAAGACAATATTTTCAAACGATCCCAAAACTCTACTGCTGCCCCATTGAAAGATGCCTTTGAAACACTGATAGACTAGTTCAGTTTCCTTTGAAAAACAGCACATTCATAATGAAATGAGATGTTAGGTAGATAGATGGATAGACAGACGGGAGCCTTGAAAATATACGCAGAAGATGGTGGGAACAGAACTGGGGGCATATGTGGCTGAAATCCAGATACACTTTTGTTGACTTAGCCATGCAGAGGGAAGCACCAGAGAAAACCAATCACCAACATACCAACTACTGGAACAGAGGCTGGAGAACTGGGCATTTCTGAAATAAAGCCTGTGGCTACTTTAAACTTTTCCACCACAAGTATACTCTCATCACAGCTCCAAGATGTTCTCAGAAGTCGCTATTACTGAAACCTATCACCCTGGCTTAATATTTGCATCATAGTTATTACTGTCTGGCATTTCCTGTTTATTGCTTGTTTCTTTGGGTGGTGTTGTGGGGTCCACACAAGCTGAGACTTGGTGTGTTCTGTCCATCTCTCAACCCTTATTGCCTAAAACTGCCTGGCACGTTACAGGTGCACTGCTAATGTTGAATGAATCAATCAGTGAATGAGTCAAGGAATCAATGAACAAATGAGCGAAACTTCCTTCAGCGCAGTTTGTGCCCGTCGCAGTTGGTGTTGATAATCAGGCCTCTCCAGGATGCTGATCCTCAGCCCAGATT
>NW_005312283.1:0-902 GCF_000412655.1 Myotis brandtii
ATGTTCCCTGACAGGGATAGGATGCAACATGCAACCCAGGTACTTGCCCTTGATCTAGAATTGAACCCATGACCCTTAGGTCCCAAGTCAGTGGGTTGATGCTCTAACCGTCAAGTGAGCAACTGACCAGGGCCTATTTTTCTTTCTATAAGATTAGAAATTTATGCTCCTTTGCTAGACCCCACCTTATCTCTCCTACTATTTAATTGTCACTTATTATACTGTTACATGTATAATGTCAGTAATGGAATATTTATGTTAGATTTTATAAAGACAAACTATCGGTTAGTACTTCGAGTGTCTCTGGAAATATAAACTAAATGTTTTGCTTAAAAAGATTGTTATGTTAATATAATTATTGACTTCTCATTCAGCCCCTACTATTCACTTCTCAAGAGTTTATACTTATTTTTGTGTTATTTTCCCCTTGTCTCCCCTTTACATCATCCTTTTCTCTGTTCTCTTTTTAGAGAAAGTCTGTTATTTGGATATTGGGTATCAGGGATCGATTCCCTATGTCCATTAACTTTTCTCTGATTATGCTTATGTTGTCATGGTTTTTGTTTTTTAATTTACGCTCTGAATTTTTTTACAATATATATGCCAAACATTATTTTGATTCTATTTCTAAAATATTTATTTATTTTTAATTTAGAAGTCTTTTGTATTCTGTTGAAAGGTAACTCAAATTCTTAGAGATTATATATTATTTTTGAGTCTGTTCTGTGTAATACCTATAATTTCTCTGTACACAGGAGTAGGAGACTAAGTATCTTGACCTCTCTTCCATATATAGTTTACAAATTATTTACACTAATTAGTAAACAACAGCCTACTTCTGCTGCCTACATTATTCAGTTTGCCCTAGTCATTCCCAGGGGTCTGCCAATAAAAAAAAAAAA
>NW_005312284.1:0-902 GCF_000412655.1 Myotis brandtii
GTCTCCGACCTAGAAGTCTGCTGCTCCCACCTGGTCCCTATTGTAACCTGGATTATAGGCTGCATGTCCCTGTAACTACAATTATTGTCTTAACAGCAGTCATTCACTTGAGCAGGTTTTCACACTTATCGTCTCAGTTTATCCTCCCAGTGAGGGCAAGCCCCAAGGGGCCGTCCCCCCTTTATTCGCTGTTTTATTTCTGTGCCACCCCCTGCAGGGGCACTGGTGGAAAACAATGGCTTCAGGCTGCAGTGTGGCCCCCGGACGGCCCACAGAGACCCTCTGGGCAGTGGTTTTTCAGTGGGGGAGGGGAGCCTTTGTCGAAAAGAAAATCCCAGGAAAGCTCATCACAGGCTGCTCTGGTGGAAGCCAAGCGGGGTCTCAGACCTGCCGCTGCCGGGTTGCCCACCGCACCCCAGAGGGAAGCCCCTGAATGCTCAGCCCTGGACCCCCTAAGGCTCTAGGAGCCTCGGTCACACCAAAAATACAAGCCGAGGCTAATCCTCTCAACTTACGGGCAAGAAAACCAGCTCAGGATAGAGGTTACGCTCAATGACTATGGCCGAATGGCTGGAGAAGTGAGTGAAGGCTGGGCAGACCCTCGGTCTCACAGTCTGTGTCAGCATGAGCCAGAATTAGAATGTCCAGAAAACTCCTTTTTCTACTCTGTCTGAATGCATTGTAGGCTTTAGCCAAAAGCAAAACAACCGTGATCTAGTAAGCACGTAAAAACACAAACTAAAACCCCCAGTACTTTTTTATGGCTAATCATCATCTTCCATGCGCACCTTTTTCTAACCCTAAGAGTTTACTAAAGATCTGGCTTTAAAAGTTCAGATTATTGTCTATCATGTTGTCATGGAAACAGCAGTGCCTCCCACTGGGTCATCACCTGGATTCCC
>NW_005312285.1:0-902 GCF_000412655.1 Myotis brandtii
AAAAACTTTTTATACCTCTTCTTCATTGAACCAGAACACCGGTTACCAAGAATCTCAGATGAGTAGGGGAATAACTATTAATAAATTGAATTCCTGTCTACACAATGCCAAAACATCTAATCAGTCTGGTTTAAAAAATTCCAACCCAGATGTTTGGCACTGCATAGACCCAACATCCCGATGACTGGCTGAACTTGTGGATAAACTGCTGAAATGGACCAGATGTTTCTGCTCCTGAGGGCCCCGGGGCCTGGAGGTCCTTGGGGACATCGGGAGAAAGCAAACGTCCCCACTGGACTGTCACCACCTGCGTGCCTTCCCTGGAAACTGAAGTGGGTGTGCGACAGCGGGGTTGAAATTAAAAATGTCCAGGACCGGCTTAGGAAAATTCAGGGACAAGTACAAGGAGGACGTAACGTGATAGTTATCTGAAATCCATGTTTTGGGAAGTCACTGAGTCACATCTATCTTGAGGCATTGTGGTTGCAGTTCTAAATATTCTCCCCCTGGAGACTTTCTCTTTCAACCCAAGTTCTGGGCCACCCTTCCCCAACCCAGGGTTCAGTGGGGGTTTTTTTATGGGCAACAGCTAAAACTGAAATCTAGAACTTTCTGTCTTGCCCACCGCGGCCACTTTGTCCCTTCCTTGCTCCCTTCTTCCTTTTTTATATTTTTCCTTCCCTGCGCGGTGCAAAGTGGGGGAGGGAGACTAGGATTGAGCCAGGGATTCTGCTAGTGCAGCCCAGGCCATGGGCAGCCCTGGCAGAAACACGCGAGGCCAGAAGGGACGGGGCAGGTGGGAGGGACGCAGGCGGGGAAGGGACAGGGACGCTGCTGCCAGGAGGAGGCCCGCGGAGCTGCCAGCAGGCGGAGGCTCAGAGCGGCCTCGGAGGATATTAACC
>NW_005312286.1:0-902 GCF_000412655.1 Myotis brandtii
GAGTAAGAATCTAAAATGCATTCTTTTAAAAATCCATTGTAAATAGGTCTCATGATCTATATATTCTCAGCTGCTACTATACATTTCGGTGGCAGTTTACATTTGTAAAGGATTTTATAATTATTTAGCTGACTCTGGTGATAACCTTCTAAATTAAAGCTCAGCTTCGGTAATGGATGTTTTGACTCCACTTGCCAAGTCCACTAGCAGGAAATGAGTGAAGACCTCTGGTTGGGGAAAGACCTTTCTGTGTGTTTCTAGCAGGGGAACTGTCAACACATTTAATTGAGATTTGAGAAATGGGTAGCAAAATAGCAGTGAATGATGGCATTTGCAAATTAGTTGAGGCCAAGTGAATTTTTGCCTGGAGTGTTCAGGCTGAAAAAAATAAATATGAGGGAAATCAATGTTAAAGGAGAGAATCTTTCTTGTTGCCCTGCTGATTTTCTATGAATTAAGGTGTACATAATTGATTCCGCTTAGAAGTCCCTGTCTTTTATTTTTTTATCCTCTAAGGGAATCTGTCAAATCTGATGTGAGATGTAGGTGTAAGATAAGATGTAGTAGAAACAATCTTTGAATTTACTCTACTGATCAAAGTAAGGGGCAACCTGTATCTCCCCCTACTTAGATTTCTTCTTCTCCAGGGAATCATTTCAAATGTTTCCAAAAGTGGAGGGGAAACGTTTCCATTTTCTTCACTTTCTGCTGTGATACAGGCAAAACCATCAATACCCATTTCTGCCAGTAGCTGACACTCATGGTTATCCATGAACCTACCCAGTGCTCTATTCTCCATGAATTATTGTGCATTTATAAAATTTAAGTATGTGAGGTCAGTACAAAAGTAATAAACTTTGAAATAATGTTAGATAATGAAGGCTGTATTTTAGACATAATCA
>NW_005312287.1:0-902 GCF_000412655.1 Myotis brandtii
GAGAGAGAGAGAGAGAGAGAGAGAGAGAGAGCGAGGGCGCTCACATCTTCTTTATCCATTCATCCATTTGTGGACACAAGTTATTTCTATGCCTCGACTATTGTGGATATCGCTGTGGTGAATGCGGGGGTACAGATGCCTCTCTGGGATCCTGTTCTCATTTCCTTTGGATAAATGTCCAGAAGTGGGATTGCTGGATCCTCTGTAATTTTTAATTTTCGAGGAACCCCTTGGCCTATACATCAATAATTCATCAATTACTTAGAAAACCTTTTAAAATGACGTGTGTTTCCTGAGAGGGCCTGGAGCAATGACACCCAGGACCAGCAAGCACACCTCGTGGCCCGGTCCTGAGTTTAACGACCATTCCCCACAGAAGGAACCAGAGAGGTGGAGAATCAGACACAGAAGCTCCAAGAACAGCTGTTATGTCTGAAATTAAGGACGTGCTAAAACCAGTGATGGGAATACGGCCTCGTTAATTCAACCCTCTCAGAGTCAGAGTCCATGTGTCGCGCTGATGCAGCTCAATCAGTGAGCACATTAAGACACTGGGGAGGAACAGTTAGGGTTCCAGCCAAAAAATGTAGAAGAAACAATGGAGTTAAATTCCCATTTCACAGCCATCAGAGTCTTCATTCTTTCTACCAAGAATCACCAACGGAGGCTCAGTTAGTGGGTGTTAGTTTTCCCAGGAGCAGAATAACAACGGGGGAAGGGGTGGCCTCATGGTAGAGAAACCCCCTGTCCAGGCGAGCTGGCTTCCTGCTCCGACGGCAAGGCCACCTGACACCGTGCACCCCCAGGAGGAAGCACCGAGGGCCTCTCCGAGTCCCTGAGCAGACCCCAGACAAGTCCAAGCCCAAGCTCAAGGCGAGGGTTCCACCAGGTAGCTGCCTGCA
>NW_005312288.1:0-902 GCF_000412655.1 Myotis brandtii
TGTGTATTTAACCATGGGCATTTATAAGAGCTTCTTGATGGCAATGGTATCATACACTCAGTACACACTTTTCATGGCAGGTAGAGGATACTGTTCTTCTTCAAAAGGTATTTTTTTCTCTGGCTAGAGCTTCCCTCAGCAGTGCTGGGAGTGTGGTGAATGTGCAGTTTGGAGTAAAGAGATCTGGTTCTTTACAGCTCCTGTCATTTCCAGGAGAAATCATTTAGCCAATTCCTTCCTGGGGGAGTCTCTGCTAATAGCAATATTGAGTCATTGGGGAGCAGTTATGGGAGGAGCCCATTTGCATTCTTCTTGGGGTCTCTGAGATTGGGGACACCTGGCATTGGGCAAAGTACTAGCTAGTGACTTATGTGAAGCTCAGACAACTTTGCAGTAATTCTTCCAACTGTTTGACTCAATAGCAGCTTATGGAAGGGTGTTTTTAAAAAGTCTATGACAGTTGCAGCTTTCAGTCCTAGATTGGATTTCTTCCTGTCCTCCCAGAAGATGTTTTAGTGATGTACCAGCTTTAGCATATGATTGGTAAAGCCTTGAAATAAATTCCCAGCTAAAGAGAGGCACAGTAGAGTGGGATGGGAAAGGGCATTCAAATTCACTAGTAAATCTAATATCCCACTAGCACTATTTCTAAGAAAGGAGGGACTTGTTCTTCATTCCTGCATTCTAAGTTCCTTAACTACCTTTCCCTCTTTTTTTCACTTTCATGTATCTGTAGAATGGTTTTATCAGATCAACTATCACTCTTCTGAACTGTGTGACATCTGGTTGCTGATGTCTGGTTACATTTGAGGTGGTATGTGGGGCCCATCAGTGACAAAGTATCCATGGGTGCTGAATGTCTGTCCTCATTGCTACTCACTTTCTGAGGCCTTGAACAAATA
>NW_005312289.1:0-902 GCF_000412655.1 Myotis brandtii
TTTATTGTTCTTTGCTGCATTTCCAGCTCAGAACAGTGCGGGCCCATAGTAAATGCTCTAGAAATATTTGTAGATGAACGAATGAAAGCCCACAGGGCAGAGTTGCTGGCGTGGTTTCCCAGCCTGGCCCGAGGTTGACCTGGAGAGTCCGGCTGAGAACTTGGGAAACAGTAGGAGCCTGTTATGCTGGAGAAAGCAAGTGGCCTAGAAGTTACGCGGTCTGACTCCTAGACCCTTTTCTTATTCTCAGCACTAGCTTCTTTCCCAGGGCCTCCGTTTCCTCATCTGCCCTGTGAGGGAATCGGATGGGGCAATCTCTGAGGTCACACCTGGTGGACTTTGTACCCCTGTGCTCCACCCTTCAAGCACAGAGGCCAGCTGCCTGGGGGAGCAGAGCCTCGGGGTCGCTGCAGCTGCAACACCTCCACTTTTCAGAGGCTCCTGATATTGGAGGAGATGCCTGACTTTTTTTGGCCTAAAACTGAGAGTTAAACAGCAAACAGCACTTCTGGAGGCAGTGAGGTGTACTGGGAAGGTTACTGGCACCAGATGGACCTGGGTTTGGGCCTCAGCTCCTTGTTTACCAGCTGGATGACCTTGAACATTTTCCTAACAGGAATGCTTATACCCTGCTTGCCGTGAAGTTTACAGAGAAACTGAACAGAGGTCAACTCCCTTCCCATCACCTTAGGAAGTGTAGCGTGACCACGGGAATGCCCAGTCTGGGTTACAGAAGCCAGCCTGCAGGCTGTCCGCACCGACGTCAGCAGGGGCTGCAGGGCGGTGGCAGCCAGAGTGAAAAGGGGAGATGGGCTTAGCTCCGAGAAGGAAAACCAAAATAACTCATTTGTGAGAACTGCAAAATAGCTTGTTTATTTGCTTTGCACCAGAGCAAATAAAGA
>NW_005312290.1:0-902 GCF_000412655.1 Myotis brandtii
GAAGCCAGGTGCTGCTCAGATATACAGGGGCAATTTAGCACCTTTGGAAATGTCTGGCAAGCACAATTTGCTAGACCATCAGCATTATCTTGAAAAGTGAGAATGAAAACAAAAATTTCCCAAGTCATTCTGGTGTGAACATATAACAATGAGGAAAGAATAATTGCCCTTATTAATGCAACTACCTGGGGAACAACAAAATGACAGAATTGGAAGGGGCTCTGTAGTCCTGCTGTTATAAAGGAAGAATCTATTCAAACAGTGGTCATTTGGGTTCTATTTGTTAGATAATTCTACTGCCATTATAAGAAGGATATATATATATATTAAGAAAGAATGGGAAAAATAAAGAGAACTATATCAGCTACATTTTTTTTCTAATTTTGCAATCTTTATGTCATAAAACATCATTTTGTTCAAGCTTCAGAGTAATTTGATATTTTAAACTTACCTCTAAAGTTAAAAGTAAAGAATAGATTTGGAATGGGTTAGGATTGACACCCATATTTTATTAATAATCCCTGCCTTGCTAGTCAGGCGAGCTTGCAGAAGCAATTCACTGTCAGCACTCTCTCCTCTCTAAGGAGACTAAGAATTACGCATTTATACAAATGAGAAAAAGAGAAAGGTCAGGATAGAAATACATATTGTGCATATAAAGGTCCCTGGAAACTTGATGTTAAAAAACAATTAACCACCCCCTCCTAAGGACACTCATAACTTAAAAGTTTCCATGTCTTTTAAGCTGTTATTGTTAATAAACTGAGTTTAGTTAGATGCAGAATATAACTAAACCAGAGGCCTAGAGAACGAGATTCGTGCGGAGAGAGGGGAAAGGAGGGGGAATTCCTCAGCCTGGCCTGCAGGGATCGGGCCTAAGCCAGCAGTCAGACAACCCTCTC
>NW_005312291.1:0-902 GCF_000412655.1 Myotis brandtii
ACCTGCTGCCTAGCAACCATGGCCCCCATTCAGGAGCAGCTACCATGAGAGGAGCCCTGGCTCCCCCCCTACACCACGAACTTCTCAAGGGCAAGAGCTGGGTGTTGTTCCTCTGTGTTTCCCCCAGGGCTTCACGTGGCACTGGACATGCAGAAGGCAGCTAGAGATCCAGTAAGGAGTCTGCTCTCCAGCTTCCGTGCTCGAAGCTGAGCCTGTTTCTCTCCGCTTTAGATGCTAGCTTGAGCTGAAGAGGATGGAAAACATCCTTGGCTACTCTCAGGAAAGCCTGGTCCAAGGGCACAGGAAGAAGGACTTACTTCAGAGCAGAGGAACTTCAGAGACTTCTCTTCTAACAGGAGGCCGAGCTGTAAGCTTGGTGGTATTTGCATTAGATGGCTTATCCATCTCCGTGTGCATGTGCATGATTACTTCCGGCAAATAATGAAAAAATATGACCTCACAAAGAAAACCAGTGAGTGTAATCACCGCCATTCATCGCTCTCCTTTTTATGGGAAAAAGCTGGCCTGCGCCTCAAACTTTGCTCAGAAGGAAATGTTTATAGAAATTTGTTCTCTATCAAGTACTTGTGCATGTGTGTGTTCTTTGTTTGGGGAAACTTACCAACTCGCTTGACTTACCTTTGAAGGCTCCCCGCCAGGCCTTTACCCAGCTGTCTGTAATTCCACGGTGGCCCTGGGCTCACGCAAGGTCACCTCTCCCCGACCAGAGCACAGCAGTGTGAGCCTCAGCTGGATCCTGGAAGGGTAGATCTCATAGGTCATAAAATCGTTTGTTAAATAAACTTGCTTCCTCTCTTTTACTGTTATTTGCCCTTACCTGAAAAAGGGGGTTCTGTCCTACTTGTTTTTTAAAAAAAAATATTTTTTTATTGATTTCAGAG
>NW_005312292.1:0-902 GCF_000412655.1 Myotis brandtii
GCGGTGGGTTTCAGGGACAGCTGAGGTCTCCTTGGTGAGCACTAGAGCAGCTCTGACAAATGCCCTCAGACCCAGCCCCTCAGCCAGGTTCTCAGGAGCCCTCTCCTGGGCTGATGGACATCTCATTCGTTGGTTGAGCCAGTCAGTCGAGTGCCCAGAATAAAAAACTGTCACTATCTCACGTGGCCCGCCAAAGGAGGCTGGGAGTCCGCCCTGTTTTTGTTCTGGGAGTTAAGACTATGATGCACTTTGTCCACTGGCCACCAGAGGGCGATGCCCGTTCACATTTGGGATATTCCTACAGAGACAGCCCTGGCTCTGCCTGGGAGATCTGGGAAGTTGTAAAAGACGACTTTGTTCAAGACGAGGAGGATTCCCACCACCTCCAGAGCTTTTAAAGCCTTTAAAGTGGCATCTTCCACTCCTAGCGAGCGGTCCAGGTTCAGGATTTCTCCTTAGGTACCAGGACACTTGATCGGGGAAGTCAGAAGAACTGGATTTGGACTCCAGCTGTGATGCTCAGAGGCTGTGTTTACCCCCAGCTTCAGTGGTCTCACCTGTAAAATGGGAACGTACTGATTTCAGTCCTGACTCGCCAGTGGTCCTGAGGTTTAAATGAGACAGGAAGTGAAGGAGCGCTGAAGGACATGGTGTGTGAAGACACGGGATTTTTAAAAAGTGAAATTGATTGGGGGACTTAGTGTGTGAAGACAAGAGATTTTGATCAAAGTTGCTTCTACTGGTGCCTGTTGCCAGCATCCTCCCTGCCATGGAGAGGGGGGCAGACTGTGGAGCCCGCAGTGCGCTGGGTGGAGCTGCCTTCCTGTCATGGGGGTGGCCGTGCAGTGGTCAGAGGTGCAGAGCCGCATCCCTACATCTGAACATAATTTTGGAAGGCGTTT
>NW_005312293.1:0-902 GCF_000412655.1 Myotis brandtii
AAAACATCTATCAGAAATTAAAAATGTGATATCGGAAATGGAAAATGTAATAGGTTAGAAGATAAAATTCAGAAAATCTCACCAAAAAACAAAGCAATGGGACGTGGGAGGCAGAAGATAAAATTAGAGGGCCAGCGCAGGATGTCCAACATCTGAATAATAGGAGTTCTACAGGGAGTAAACAGGAAGCACCAAGTAGTAATTCGAGAAAACTTCCCAGAACTGATAAATGTGAGGTTCTGAAGTAAAAAGCCAAGCTTAGTGGGTTCATAGAAGATACACACTAGGGCGTTAGTTGATGTAAGTTGGTGCCTCCAAGGGAGAGGAAACTGTGGGTCCATCCAGGCCTGCTGTTGGCTTCTTTTAAACAAGCTCTAAAGAGTATTCAATTCTTCCAATTATGTGCATATATCATTGCATGTATGTAACGTGCATATATAATCAAGCTATGTGCATGTACAATTTTAGTTTAGAAAACAGAAACCAGGGTAAACATAGATATTCATAGATGTTCGCAAAAGAGAACATCTGAACTGCCAACAAATCTGAGGAAAACCCTAAAATTATTTTAAACAGGAAAGGTGTGGTGACAGATTGAGAAAAATGTATACCTCGTACGTTAGGATGTGCAGTGGGGCGCATCCCTTCAGGATCTAGTTGCCTGATTGCCATGATGCTGCTGTGACTCATTTGATTTATGGGCGAGAAATGGGGCGTGGTCCCCACGGGTTGCTGGACCGCTGGGCATCTGTTTCATCACCACTATTTTTCCTTGATCTCCTACAGGACAATCATGGAAACAGTGTGCACCTGGGCATTTTCTTTATGGGGATTTTCGTGAGAAACAGAATTGGAAGACAAGCAGTAATACACAGGTAGTCTTATTTGCTTTCTCCCCCCCC
>NW_005312294.1:0-902 GCF_000412655.1 Myotis brandtii
AAGTGGCAGAGTCATTTGGATTTATTGGAGAATTAGGAACCACTGTACAATTTTTAAGTACAATAAATACCAAGGTTGAGTGGTATTTCTTCAAGATTGAATAATAATCACTGAGCATCTGCTACACATCAAGCCTTGTGCTACGTCACAAGTAAGACGCAGTGATAAACCCAAGAGGCACAATGATCCACCTCTAGTGACATGTGGGGGAACTCCTCCCTGGAAGTGCTCTGGGGGTTGCGTTAGCGGTGCCACGCTTGAGCGCTGCTAGAACTTTAGAATACTACTCCTCATCATTATGACACCTACTGTTTGAAAGCATACTTTAATCTTTAGAGTCACTGTCTCAAAGAAAACTGAATTGTCCACTTAGTAAAGATTCTTTGCAAGGCTCCCTTCATGTCCTGATTCCTCAGGCTGTAGATGAAGGGGTTCAGCATGGGTGTCACCACAGTGTACATCACAGCCATGATAGTCTCCTTAACAGTAGAATTGCTGGCTGAAGGGCACAAGTAGAGGCCAATGATCGTCCCATAGAACAGTGACACCACGGAGAGGTGGGAGCCACAGGTGGAGAAGGCCTTCCTCATACCTCTAGCAGAAGGGACTTTGAGGATGGATGACACAATTCGTGCATAGGATGCAAAGATCAACAGGAATGGAACAATAATAACAAGCCCTCCCAAGATAAATATCATCATTTCATTTATCTGAATGTCAGAGCAGGCCAACTTTAGCAAAGTTGACATGTCACAGAAAAAGTGAGGGATCACATTGTCAGCACAGAAAGACAGCCGAGCCATAAGCAAGGTGTGCAACAAAGAGATCAAAGTTGTCAGCACCCAGGACAGCGCCACCAGGAAGAAACAAAGCTTGGGGCCCATGATGGTGGTGTAGTGCAG
>NW_005312295.1:0-902 GCF_000412655.1 Myotis brandtii
TCTCCCTTCTTCTCTGAAATCAATTTAAAAATACATAATAAATAAATAAATTTGAACTAATTAAAATTATGTACAATCAAACGTCAGCTCCTCAATCACACTGACCACATTTCAGATGCCCAGTGGCCACCTGTGTACACCGGACAGTGCAGCTCTGGATCATGCCACCCTCACAGAAAGTGCTGTGGGGCAGCGGAGCTCCGGAACACTCAATGCCTACCCACTCTGCCCGGCTTCCTGCACCTTTCCCAACCCGTCCCCTCCCCCTGCTGCGGAAGACACTGGCCTCGGGGCTGCTGCCTGCTGCTTGGCTGACGTGGCCGCAGGCTGGTCTTGCATGTACAGCCCACTGAGTCGAGGCCCAAGATGTTCACACCCTGAGCCCTGGGACCTGTGCGACTTGACCTGGCAGAGGGGCTTTGCAGGTGTGATTCCGTGAGTGACTTTGAGGTGACAGAGTGTCCTGGGTGTCTGGCCGGTCCAATGTCATCACAGGGTCCTGGTAAGAGGGAGGGAGGTCATCACGTGTGGTCACCTGTTACAACAGCCAGAGGAAACTCTCCTATAGGCTAAAGCCCACTTCACTGGAGACTCAAGAATGGCTACATCTTCTCAAAAGTCAAGAACTATTCTGGGGTCCAAACCAAACTAAAAAATATCTCCTTCCCTCCCGGACACCATACGTTTCTGGCGTTGAAGCAATCCACCCATCCAGAGCCTGCACCCAACTCAACACCCGTGCCTCGACCCACCACCAATGCTCCCAAACTGTCTTGTTTTGTGGTGAAACAAAAATGACTCGGGGCCTTTGTAAACCGACATGAACGCCCGTGGTGCCGCATCTGCACAAAGCACTGGAATAGGACGGGTGCCCGAGAGCACTGCACTCCTCCAGCGAAGCA
>NW_005312296.1:0-902 GCF_000412655.1 Myotis brandtii
CAATCTTTTAGGTAGGGATGTCCTTCTAAATTAAAAACAATAACACAATTTACCTTCAAGGAATTTCCCGACCACCCTAAACCTGACTTTTTATGTTTCTTACAATTTGTCCTTGATATAGAATAAGAAGAGTTCCAACAAAAGTTCCCAGATTTAATTGCACTGCCCAGAAATCTGTTGGGCTAATTCTAATACTGACATTGGGTGAATAAAAAGGTGCTGAACCTATGAAAACTTAAATAGTCATAACTGAACCTCTTCTAAAATGCTTAATATCCATTAAAGCCTGAAGCCATACAAGGCCTCACTATCATAGAGGAAAACCTACTCATTCAGGGGCTGATCAATCCCTGTACTGTCCCCCATAACATGCCAATGTTTCCAGTACAGAAACCTAATGGGCGATGATGGCAATTTGCTCAGGACTTGAGACCTTAACAAGATAGTTATTCCTTGTTTTCCAGTTGTTTCAAACCCAAATATCCTGTTGTCCTAAATTCCACCAGACTCAAGATGGTTCTCTGTTGATCTTAGTTTAGCCTTTTCAGCATCCTCATAGATCACCACAGCCAATACCTGTTTGCCTTTACTTGAAACAATCAACACTATACCTGGACAGTCATGCTTCAGACACATGAGTCCCCTTTTTTTTTCTCCCAAGTACTTCCCCAAGATTAAAGCAACCTCCAATTCCCTGGGAGATTGACTGTTTTATAATATATAGACAATCTCTTTCTGTGCTGTTACCAAACAATCATCTATAATTTTTTTTATTTATTTGCTGCAAGGGTTAGCTGGGGAAAAAGGTCTCTAAAAACAATTACAATTATCTCTAGACACCATTCATTAACCTAGGTCAGAGGTAGGCAAACCGAGGCTCGTGAGCCACATGCGGCTCTTTG
>NW_005312297.1:0-902 GCF_000412655.1 Myotis brandtii
TTTTTTTGTCTGCATTCTCAAACAAAACAGAGAACAAATAAATAAAATAACTCTATTATCTTAGTTGTGTATGGATAATGTCCTCAGAAATGAGGTGGATATATGCCCTTTCCCAAAACATAAGGAGGGAGTACCAGAAAACCTCATTTTTATAATATCAACTTTTAGTACTACTGTTGTCAACCCTAATAAAAGGTAAATCAAGCTGAAGTCAATTAGTCTAAACCAAGGCTGATGATCTTTCCTGACCACAGCCATGTGGTTGGTTTCCATCTATTGTGGCCCTGATTGGTGGGTGATAAGACAAAACAATTGATAAACATTGTAAATGTTCCATGCAGCTAACCTTAGGGACACAATTGTTGGAGGAGAGTTTTCAAAAGAAGTAGCAAGAAACAAAAGATGAAACCAAAATCTTACCAAAATGATCCAACTTTTAAATTACTGCTAGAAATTTCAATTAGTGCAGATACCCATAAAATATTTCATTTATCCCATTTTCTATGGAAAACCTCAAAGCAATGTTGTTGGCCCTAGGTAACTGACTCGTTGACTCAGTGAAAAGCGTCTAGGCCTCTACTTTCAGTATATGGTGGTATAACCTAATACATTTGGAAACAAAATGGACTCCAACTCATAGCAATAAAACTAATTATTACAAGCACTATGTGTTCAAATCTAAATGAATCATGAAAGTGATCAATAAAGCATAAAGAGCTCCAGCTACACAAATTAACTCAATATCCATGTGGGCAATCTTCCTTTAGAGTTAAGAAAACAAAAGCAGTACACAGATTTTACGAAAACTAAGTTACTTTAGCTATAAAGCATCTGGTTCTGTTCTGAATCAAAACCACTTCATTGAAATTTTGTCAGAAGTCCTGCTTTATATTTAGATATGT
>NW_005312298.1:0-902 GCF_000412655.1 Myotis brandtii
ACAAGTTGAGCAGAACTGATTATTGAGATATGAGCTGGCCCCCATGTTTTCCCCTTCTCGTATGGTTCCCGTACTTTCAGAATGGGCTCATAGTGTGGTTGACTCATGAGGAAATGTTGGGCCTGTAAAATCTCCCACTGCCGGTTTCTATTGTGTGCAAAGACATTGACTAAGAGAAGTGGCGATCTTTTCTTCTTCCAAACCCTCATAACACTTCACCTATACACTTCTTAAGGCCTCTAACATTTCCTATCTTGTATAATAATTATCCATGCCATCGCTTTCTTTGTTTTATGCAATGGCAGTTCCAGAAATCTATACAGGAGGAGCAATTGGGGTGGCAGGAGAAAAGTATAAGGGACTTACCATGAATCCGTATTGGAATATTAACTGTTTTTATTTTTTATTGCACTTTAGAGTTCATAAAAGAGAATATTTTTCTAAAGATGCTTTTATTTTAACTTAACTTATTACAATTTTTCATTTCCCTTGTCAGAGAACACTGATTTAAAGGAAAGATGACACTGGAGCTTATGGAGGAGTAAAATTGCTCCTCGCCTTCTAAGGCTCCTTTGGGTGCAGCCGCTGGCCTTAAAGACTGTGAACCACTTGTAACCTCTGTGGTCCCCAGCACAGTGCCTGACACACCATTAATGCCTGACATTGTTTGTTGAATCAATCATCAACAGTGGTCACTGTACCAAGTTGCATCGTTTTTCTTCAGCCCCTTTGCCCATAAGAATTCAAGGTGTGTGCTTTCCCACTTGGGATGTATTTGCCTTACAAATTTTTTTCAATAAATTATCATGAAATGCCTACCGCTATCATGGACACAGTTCTACGAGCTGGGAATACATCAATGATCAGGCAAGATTCCTGCCATCACAGAGCTTACATTCTAC
>NW_005312299.1:0-902 GCF_000412655.1 Myotis brandtii
TTGTATTTTAGTTGTAGTTTTGATGTGGTTGTGGGAGCTGGTGGGTACCACGTTTACCTGCGCTGCCATCTTGGTTCTATCCCTCTTCTAATGTTCTTTGAATGAGCTTCACCATCTTGCAGGTTTCCTCATAAATTGAGGATAAAATTGATACCTGTTTTGCATGAGACACGTTTTAATGTTTTGAAAATTATACTTTGACAAAGGTAAACCCAACAGAGAAGAGGGTTGGGGCCTGCAGGTGGCCCAGCCCTGGCACAGCAACCTCAGAGGGGCAGAGCTGGTGACCGGCTTCCTCCCTTCCCCCAGCTCGACCCTTCCTGTCCACACAAGGCTGGGTGACCCTGGGAGAGCTGAGCAGCCAGGTCTTTCCTTCTGGCCATCACCGTGACCAGAAGCTGTGTCTCGGGAGCGCCCAGCAGAGCGGGTGCAGGTCCTTTCCTCCCCGGGAAGCATGTGGACCTGAGGTCAGGACTCACCGTGGCCCTCCGGACTTCGTCAGAAGTTCCCTGGAAAGGTTTATGCTGACTCCACTCAAGGGATGTGTCCTTTAATGATGTCAATTGAACCTTATTGTCATAAATTTTATTTTCCTACTGACTTTCATTTTGTAGTGGTCAACCCTAATTCCATCTCAGGGGTTTGGAATGAATCCTGTGGTTTAGAAGGCTTCCCAGGCCTGTCCTGAGACCACAGGAGGCCAGCCCTGCAGGGGATCAGGGCCCAGGCCTCAGGGCCAGGAGGTCTCAGAACTAATCTCTCCTGCTCCCTTGCTGCCGTCAGAACACTGAAGCCTGGTATATGACCAGGTGCCAGCACCTCCCTCCCTGCCCCTACTCCCTACTGACACCTGTGAGAGACAAGGCTGTCCTCTGGGCCCCTCTGCCTGTCACCTTGGGCTG
>NW_005312300.1:0-902 GCF_000412655.1 Myotis brandtii
TTAAAGCTACCAAGAATCCTTAAAGTGAGTTGGTCCCACCTCCTACTTTAGAGGTCAGGTGGACAGAGCCAAGAAGGGCCAAAATGACTTCTTTAGGTTGACCTCATTTGTTATATATGCTTCTTTTAACTGCTGGATTTGCACTAGTCAACAGCATCTCTTTTAACAAAATTGTCAGACTTCCAAGGAAAGAATGATATCCCTCATTAAGGCATTGGGAAACAGACAAAACAATATGATGAAAGTACATGGGATTACCAAAATATGGGTTCACCCTTTGGAAAACGCCTGAGTCATGCCAATCCATTAACAAGTCAACTGGTTTAATGACTTGGCTTTTAAACAAAGTAGAAAAATGAAGATGAAAATGTGTTTCATCTTTTCAAATTTCCGTGCAAGTAAAATAACTCATATATGGGAAAGCACAAGGAAATTGTATTGTGAATCTCATTTAATTTCCAGACAGCATGAATGCATTGTGGCATTGATATTCAAGACAAGAATTCATAAGAGTGTCCATAATGTCTAAAACCACTGGAATTCCAGAACCATGCATTTTTCTTACTTTAATTTTAAAAAAAGTTTATATTAAAATACATTCAAAAAAAGCATGATTTTTCTCTCATATGCAGGACAAGATTTATGTAAACAATAAATTATCATATGCACTCCTGTGTAAAGAAAATTTAGTAAATAATATGTAGATAAACATCTATTGTTGGGGTGAAAAATGTATATCAGCCCACAAAGCAATCTAGAATCTTTACAGGAATTTGTGAAATTCTGGTATAAAATGGGATACTTTGTAACATCTGTCTTTCCATTCTTCCCCCAGACATCAGTGGCTGTTTTTCTTTCTTCCTTTCTTTCTTTTTTAATATATATTTTTATTGATTTCAGAG
>NW_005312301.1:0-902 GCF_000412655.1 Myotis brandtii
ATACGCCGACCTGAGGGAACCTGGTTAATCATTTGATAGAGAAATGGGTGGGGTGCTTGACCAGACCTTTCCCTGAACAGGCTCACATAAGATTCTTTCGTTCCCTGTGCTTGATAGTGAGTGGCCTTCCGGGAGTTGTAAACTTTTGCCATCATCCCCCGTCAAATGGGTCTATAGATCCTAACTTTTCCAGTGAGAACTTGGAAGAAGCAAAAAGTAAAAGTTTTGCAGGCCAGGATATCATAATTTTTACTTCATTCTCTGGTTAAGAAGATGCATATGATAAAAAGCTACATGAATTCATCTCCTAACAGCATTAGCGTCTCAAGTGTTTGTAGGACACAATGGTGTTTCCAGTGGGCTCTCAGACCCTTCGCAGTAATCCCCAAGCCCCTGGTCGAACCCACACAGTACAGACCCGCCCCCTGACTCTTCTCCAGGACTCCTGGTTCATGCTCTATGTCTGCAACTGCAGTTGGTATTATTTCACTTAGTGTTATTTTTCTTATAACCCACCTTTCTTCTCCATTTTTTACTTTAACCAGAGTGTGGCACAGTTTTTCTTTGTTGTTATTACATAGCTATGTTCATGTTGTGTTTTTGATTCTTGAACTCCCTTTCACCATACTTTTTTCTGAACTTTCAGAAAAAGTTTACACCCAAAGTGAAAGCTAATTACAAACAAGTGGCAATCTTGATTTGGATTTCTAGTTATGGGTGATGAGCTGTACAATGTTAAAGGTCATATTCTAAACTGGTCCTACATCCCGTAACCTGTGCCAGTGGTTCCCAAATGCAAACCACCTGCTTAAAGACCACCAGGGGAGCTTTATAAATATATGGATTCTTGTGTCCCCTCTGGATATTCTAAACTTAATTTTTAAAGTTCCATAGATAATTTT
>NW_005312302.1:0-902 GCF_000412655.1 Myotis brandtii
GCCGTCACTGGTCTAGACCCTTCAGTGACCACAAGAAGAGAAGGTGTGACATTTAAATCAATCGGTTTCACCCTTGGGTTTCTGAGCCGTAACATCAGATGTGTTGAAATCACTCAGCTCATCGAGTGTCCTGCTTATTACAATATATTTTACCATGGTTGACAGCGCGAGGAAAACAGAAAACCACTACAATTTTATGCAGGTGGATATATAGGTTACATTATGACAGCTGGGATCGTGACATAGACAGTGCTGTCACACGTGCTTTATCGCAATCGATAAGACAGATGACTTTTGTCCGAGTTTTCATCAGCGTTATCATATCCAACAAAGAACTCAGGAAGCTATGCCTCGGGAATAAGAATTTGGGAAAAAATCCAATATAGAATCTCAAATCACAATTTAGTTGGGCCTCAAAAAAACTGTTTGAGCTGGAAAAATAATGAGAGAATATTTTTGAGGGCACTATTTTCCTCACTTATTTCTAACTGTATTTCTTTACCTCTTTTTATCTTGCTTCATCTTCATCACTATTGGCTAATCACTAGAAGATCAATTAAATGACCATCGGCTGAGTCACCACACGTCTCCAAGGGTCTCCGCTCTGACGAGAACACGCCGGGAAACCCCGTTTGACGACACTCTTTTAAGAATGTCTTTACTCTGAGGATAATGACCAACCTAATGACGTTTTTTTGAAAGCACAGTGAATTATAAATCGAAGTTCCTGACCCGGGTTATATCCTCATTTCTCGTCCAGGGGGCGCACAACTGCCATGTATGAGGCAGGACAGCTTCTTTTTAAAAGGGAAATCGTTCTACACTTGGAAAATCCTCAAAAATCGCCAAAGTCTGTAACTTCACAGAGAAGAACACTGTGTCCCAAGTAGCCCAGGTATGTG
>NW_005312303.1:0-902 GCF_000412655.1 Myotis brandtii
GGCCACTTTGCTGAGCTCCCTCTGTCTCTCTAAGCTCTCATATCTGCTGCACAGAGATGGGGCTTATGAAAGACAGTGAAGTCTTCGGAGGTTTCCAGCCCTTCCCTACTGGGAGAACTTGTGTCAGTTCATCTACCCCCCTCCATTTCCAGAAGGCTCTGCCAACTGGCAGGAAGGATCTGGAAGGAAAATTGGGGTCAATAGCCCTTACCTCAGAGAATTGCTGTGAATATAGATATCCTGTGCTAATTTGTGGCTAAATCAACTAATCTGAGCCTTGAGATAATCCTAGAAGGCATGTACCAGAATTATCCCCCTTTGACGCCTGAGGAAACTGAGGCACAGAGAGGTTGTTTTTGTGCCCGGGTTAAATGGTAGATCTGGGGTTCAAACCAGGTGCCTGATTCCCAAGTCCATGCTGTTAACTCCTGTCCTGTGTCAGGAGCCTGGTGCCGAGCCTGTTAACCCCACTTGGGCAACCTAAGTTCAGCCTCTTCAGCCTGGCAGGATCTGAAAGAGAAAACAGATCCTTGATCATGAGAAATCAGTCACCCAAAAGCCTTCCCATCCTTTCTGGGGAAAGGGTTTATGCCCAGAAAAGATCTCTTAAATCGGGGCCTGGTTTCTTCCCTCGAGGGAACCAGGGGACGCACAGGAAGCTGAGGTATGGGACCCCCAAGGCAGGGCTGTGGTGGCAGGAGTGAGTCTGCCTGTGGCCTCCACTTCCTCATCAGTATAGTGGGGCAATAGCCATTCCATTCATGCCCAGCCCGGTGCCAGCCACGCTACAAGGTGGCATGAGGCTGTGGCTTTGAGTGTTGGCACTAGTGATAGTTCTGCACCTCCCAGTTGCGGCCCAGGGAGCAGTGGCGCACACACATGCTCCCTGGGTGGTGGCAGCA
>NW_005312304.1:0-902 GCF_000412655.1 Myotis brandtii
CCCCCCCTCCCACACTTCCAGTCCCCGTGCCCAACAGTACTTCTCACAATCTAACATTGCATTTATTTATATGTCTTTTCTATATGATCTGCCTCCCTACCCCCTGCTAAAACATAAGTCCCATGAGGGCCAGGGTCTCTATTTTTTATTCACTAATGTAACTTCAACTCCTAGAGTACTGGCGGTCAGATAGAGTAGATCCTTAATAAATATTTGTTGAGTGAGTTGAGTAAATGAAGGCGAGGCCTGCCTCCAGAACCCATGGCATGCTGGTGTCCATTCTCGCCCACTGTCTCTCAGCAATCTCTTCCTTCCTGCCCATTTCCTCCTTTATGCCCCCACAGAATCTTGTACTTGCTTTTACAGTGATTTGTAATTACAGTGTAACCATTTACATGTCTGTGTCCACTAGAAGTTTATAAGTAACTTGAGGGTAGGACTGGATCATTTTGGTAATCTCTTCCCAACACAAGGCCCAGTGCTCAAATGTTGTTAAATGTGGTTGAATATGTCCTTAAGTCACTCCCCACCCCTGCCTACCTCACCAAGGGCTCCATGCCATAAGCTACACAGCCTCTACTCACTTTGAAACCTGCTACGCTGAGAACTTACTAGTATACTTTACCAAGCTGATTCTACCCAGGTCTGAATGCTGGGTCAAAATAAGAGCAAAAGGATTTAGGATTGTGGTTACTACCCTCAAACAGTTTATGGTTCAGTGCAGTGAAATGGGCCATGAACTCCAGAAACTCTTGTACAGTAGAAGGTTAAGTTCCAGGGGGACGGGGACTGTGCCTTAGTCGCCTTTGTATCCACTCCTCAGTGCCTCGTACAGCACCTAGCACATTTTACAGGAACCAACAATAATAATAGTTAACAATTTTTAAGCTCATTCCCAGTGC
>NW_005312305.1:0-902 GCF_000412655.1 Myotis brandtii
AAACAAACAAACAAACAAATAAATGTCAAGCAGCAGGGCGGATGCCGTTTGCCGGAAGCGGCATTTTCAGGGGAACCTGGCGGGAGGCTGCGCGTGGGAAACGCCTGGTGTGCGCGTCAGGGGCACCGTGGCCGCGTCTCGATGGTTCACTGTCCCGTCCGCGGGCCGTCCAGCCCCGGGGCCTGGCTCGGTGTCGCTCGGCGGGAGGCAGATGGGCTCTCGCAGGAGGAGGCAGACGAGTTTCACGAAGATGCTCTTTATAAATACGGCGAAGAGGAGGTGTCACGAGAGCCGTGGGTCACCGCCAACCTGTCTCCCTTGGGACGGAGGGCCAGGGGGACACCCAGACCTTCAGGGGAGACGCCCAGAAAGCTGAGACCTGGGAGAGGAGTGAGTGCGGCCCTGGGAACTCAGAGAATCCGCGGGCGCAGCCAGGAGACACCTGAGCAGCCACCTTCTCGTCCTTGTCTTCCCACCGGATGGGGTTTCCCATTGACCGGAGCGACAAAGGCAGGATGCAAGGCCGTTCTCCACTGGCCGATTCCGTGTGTGACATCTGCCCTCAATTTCCACCCAGAACAGTTGCCTGAGAAATAGCCACCTTCTGCTTCGGGGTGACACTGAAGCTGCCCTATGAACATGCGTATCACACAACCCAACACATGGCATTTACATTTTAGGGTGAATTGGCCACGCCACTAACCTGCTTTAATTTTGAAATGTTTCCTCTCTATTTATTTCATCAGCAAATACCAAACATTGTGGAAAAAAATAATTTCGGTGGATTGAATAGAAGTGATTTCACAATCATCTTACAAATGTGTTTCTTTCTGCTGTTCTCTGTGTCCTTGGAGAATTTAATATGCACTCAGGTCTTCATTATGCAGAAATGGTTCCATCTC
>NW_005312306.1:0-902 GCF_000412655.1 Myotis brandtii
CCTGGACCGGTGCGGGTGGGATGGGGTGGGGGCGGGCACCTGGGATCTCCGGGTTCGGGCCCTAAGGCTGGGGGGTAGGGGCGGGCATACCTGGATCCCGAGGTTCCAGCTAAGTTTACTCCGCAGGCTCTGGCATCCTTCAAGCGCCAGCAGGAGCAGGGCTTCCAGGAGCAAAGCGCCCTGGCGGCCGAGGCCCGCGAGACCCGCCGCCAGGAGCTCCTGGAGAAGATCGCAGAGGGCCAGGCGGCCAAGAAGCAGAAGCTGGACCGGGGATCCGGGACCAGCGAGAGCCAGGAGGCCCGTGAGAACCCAGCAGCCGTGGAGGATGAGGCCGGTGCGAGCCAGGCTTCTGGAGAGCAGGAGGAAGCCGGTGAGGGTGGGAGTGGAGCCCGGGACCTGGGGGAGGAGTGGGGAGATCTTTGGGGAATTCTGGCTGGGACTCTAGGGCTTGGGTCTCCCTCGGGGATGGGAAGAAGACCTTCCGTCTTGGATTCACCAAACTCTGGGGTTCACCTTCGCAGGCTCCTCCTGTCCCCAACCAGGGCCTTCTGAGGGGGCCGCCCCCTTGCCCAGGTCTGCCCTGCTCGTCCAGCTGGCCACGGCTAGGCCTCGACCCATCAAGGCCAGGCCCCTGGACTGGAGGGTGCAGTCCAAGGACTGGCCCCACGCCGGCCGCCCGGCCCATGAGCTGCGCTACAGCATCTACAGAGACCTGTGGGAGCGAGGCTTCTTCCTCAGCGCGGCTGGCAAGTTCGGGGGCGACTTCCTGGTCTATCCTGGTGAGTTTGGCCCGGGGCCTCTGGTTGCTGGCCCTTTCTTCACAGGCCCACCACAATTCTGCATTTTTCTTTTTTTTGGTCTCATTTTCTCAGCGTCTGAAACACATGGAAGGACAGGAGACA
>NW_005312307.1:0-902 GCF_000412655.1 Myotis brandtii
AAGCCACATGCAAAAGAATGAAACTAGACTGCTATTTATCACCATATACAAAAATTAACTCAAAATGAATCAGACCTAATAAAACCTGAAACAATAAATTACATAGAAGAAAACGCAGATAATAAAATGATATTCTCTTCATGCAATCTAATGGTATGGCAGCAAGTTCAAGACTGGACCCTGGAGGGATCAGAGACTGCTTACCAAGCATGGGGAGGCAAAAGGCAGAGAAACAGGGTGAAGCTGACTGTTTCCCCTTTGGCTGGGGGAGGGCAGGCAGATGTCTTACTGTTAGGAAGGTCTGGAGTTTGGACCCTTGCAATGTATGAAACATACCGAGTACTGAAATGAGACCCCTTTGGGACATAAAGTGAACATATTATGTATTATCTGAGAGTGGCTGGAAAAGCTGAAAAGACCATCTGAGCTTCCACCAGGGGCAAGAGAAGAACCTGTCCTATCACACGGGTAGGAGTGGGAAGAGGGAGAATGAGATAAACTTTTTGATCACGCTCCAAAAGGCCCAGTACAACTGTATGTGCATAGACTGTCTATCTGTCGTGGCTGTTGGGGATAGTGGAAATGGCTCAAGCCTTGGAGACCTAAAAGACCTGAAGCTTCACCACCTGTTCACCTCTTTGAGGTGCATTTTTATCAATTAAATACTGGACACCAAGATGAGTGGGGACTCAAGGAGACAAGGGAAGCACAGTGCTTCCCACAGTGCCTGCCATCCTGCAGACCGAATAATCGACAGACAGCTGCTCACATCATGATCATTAGCACCCTCGTATGCTCTCACTCCCATTCAGTGGTCACTTGCAAGGTCACTTTAATATTCACCAACAGCCAGACCAATTTGCAATCAGTGCTTTTATCTGTCAGATACAATCCAGCAGAGT
>NW_005312308.1:0-902 GCF_000412655.1 Myotis brandtii
TAGTTCATAGTAGGTGTTTAATAAAAAGTTGTTAAAGAGTAAATGAAGAGTAAAGCCCAGGAGTGAATAATGGTGAGCAATTATCTGAGACAGAGCTACATGTGTGAGGTGAGGGGCTAGGGGACAGGTCAGGAGGAACCTTCTTTTCACACACCCCATTTTGCTTCTCCTCAGTTATTGAGATTTATTGGTCCTATGAAGCACACTCTGCTAGATTCCAGAGGCCTAAAGGTTTACATGACAGCCCCTCAAAAGGCTCTAAGTCCAGATGAGGGGACAAACTTATATAAAATAGGGCCACTGGGTGGTGAGGTAGCCTGGTGGACATCAGAGGAGAGAGACCACCCTGGGCCAATGTAATTGGTACAAGTTCATAGAAAAGTAACTCTGAAACAGAAGAAAGGAGATGTGGGAGAAGAGTGGGACAGGCAAAGGGTGGAGGTGGGAACTCACGTGGCCTGCTTGAAAGGGGACAGAAGGAAAACCACTTGGTGTGAATAGGCAAGTCCTGAAGGGGAAAATTGAAGCTTCTTTGGGAAAATCAACTATGAAGGCCAAGAATACCAAACCAAGGGGCTTGGCACCATCCTAAGCATAGAAAAGAACATGCAGAGGGTTGAGTTTGGGAGATGAGTGTCCAGTGGGGTGCAGAACACCTTGTCCCCATGGCACAGAGGACGGCTTGGAAAAAGGGACTCCAGGCAGGGAGACCAGATCAGAGGCTACTCCACCAGCTCAGGAGCAAAGGAACATAGCTCAGGGCTCAGGATGTGGGAACAATAGCAAAGGAGGATGGCACTGAGGCACAATATAAAAGAGAGAGACTTGGGGTTTTGCTTTATTCTGTTTTAACATTCATTGAATGCCTAGTGTGCAACAGATGCTTTTTCATGAACTACTTC
>NW_005312309.1:0-902 GCF_000412655.1 Myotis brandtii
TCACGGCATTAGGAAGGTTGAGAACCACTGAGTTAGGTGGTCAGCGGTGGTACTGAGGTTTAAACCTTGGGTCATCCAGGGGAAGACATACATGCACAGAATCGAGGGGATCTGTGGTGTAGTCTACATTTTACAGGTGGGGAAACTTAACCTAGAGAGGGAACGGGGCTTGTCCAAGAGTATGTAGCACCGAAGCTCTTGAACCCGGGTCTCCCGATTCAGAGTTCATCCAGGGTGCCTTCTACGGAGAGGAGTGTGAGCTGCATGCCCAGAAAGGGGTCTTCCCCTCGACCTCTTATAATGCCTGGTTTTCAGTGCACCATTCTAGGCACTTCATACCCGTACTCTTGATGCCATACTAAGTTCCCAACACCCTGAAATTCAGCATGATAGGACGAGCAGGAAATGCTACAGGATGGGGGTGGCTGATGGCAGAAGCCACCAGTGTGGGCTGAGTACCTAGGGGAACTGGATCCTCCACAAGGAGGGATTCTCAGGATCCTGCTTCTTAGACCTCCCTCGCTCCACAGACGTCTCCCTTTCCTTCCTTTCTCCAGCTGCTTCAAGTCGTTCCTGTCCCCCTCCTCGACCTCCCGCAGTGCTTAAAAGTAGTAGTGCTCTCTGTGGACGCTCGCCTGGCATTGTTAAAATTGAGTTTTGTTTAGACATTTTCTTTTCCAGCTCATTATACGTTCTTGGAAGGTGGAATGGGACCTTGTCTCTTAATCTTTTAGATCTGCAGTGCCTAGCAAATCACTCTAATAATACACTTGTCTTACCCTTCACAGTGTGCAAAAGGCTTTCCTTCAACATTAACTTATCCAGTGTTCACACTGGTTCTTTGTAGTTGGATGCCGCTGGTCCCATGTTGTCAATAAGGAAAAATTACTGAGAGTTGTCCA
>NW_005312310.1:0-902 GCF_000412655.1 Myotis brandtii
ATATAAAGCACATTTTCTGACCACAGTGGTATGAAACTAGAAATCAATTACACAAAGAGAACAGAAAAATTCACAAATATGTGGAGAATAAATGGCATGCTACTGAACAACCAATGGGCCAAGGCAGAAACCAAAAGAGAAATAAAATGTACATTGAGACAAAAAAATTGAAATATAATATACCAAAATTAATGAGATACAGCAAAAGTAGTTCTTAATGATAAATGCTTAATTTAAGAAAGAATAAATATCTCAAAAGAAAAAAACCTAACTTTACACCTCAAGAAACTGGAGAAAGAAGACAAAGAGCCAAAATTAAGTAGAACAAAGAAAATAACAAGATTGAAACAGAAATAAATAAAATAGAGACAAATAATATAAATGGTCACTAAAACTAAGATCTGGTTATTTAAAAGATTAACAAATTGGCAAACTTTTAGAATTACTGACCAAGAAAAAATAAATAAAATAAAAAATGAAACAGGAGATAGTACAACTAGTAACACAGAAGTGCAAACAATCATAAAAGACTGCTATTAACAATCATATACTAACAAATAAAACAATCTAGAAGAAATGGATACATTTCTAAAACATATAATCTACAGAGAATGAATCATGATGAAACAGAAAATCTGATTAGATCGATACTAGTAAGAATATTGAATCACTAATAAAAAATTTCTCAACAAAGAAAAATCTAGTACCAGTGAATTATATTATAAATTCAAAAGATAATTAACATCAATCCTTCTCAAACTCTTCAAAAAATAAAAGAGAAATGATATCTTACAAAGTTGTATTATGAGTTTAACATTACCCTAATACCAAAACCAGAGAAGGGTAACACAAGAATAAAAGAGTATAGGCATTGATGAACATAGATACAAAAATCCTCAACA
>NW_005312311.1:0-902 GCF_000412655.1 Myotis brandtii
GGGTCGTGACCCACAGGTTGAGAACCACTGGCTTAGACTGAGCTTAGGACACCTGCTCTGTCCCGGAAATGTGACTCAGGCTGGGCAAGTTACCAGACCGCCCTGAGGATGTTTCCTTGTGTGTAAAATTGGTGGCATCAATCCTTCACAGGGTCAGGAGGAATCAGATAGGTGCTTGGTGCACATTACTACCCTCCCTCCCCGGCTGTCTGTCTGTCTTCCTCTGCTGTCTGTCCCTCCCTCTGGCTCTGGAGTGCATGTGGGTCTGGTTTCCCTGCTCAGTCCCAGGAAGCAGACTGTTTCAAGAGTTGGTTTAGTACATGTAGATTGCCTGGTGAGCGGTTGTCTGTCCTGGCAACCACAGCACGTTCTTCCTGAAAACCTGTCTGAGGTGCTCTGTTCCAGGACACAGGCTGAATATCACAGCGGAGAACGACTGCCGGCGCTTGCACTGCTCCCTGAGAGACCTGAGCTCCCTGCTGCAGGCTGTGGGCCGCTTAGCCGAGTACTTCACTGGAGACATGTTTGCTGCGCGGTTCAACGATGCCCTCACAGTCGTGGAGAGGTAGGCTGGCAGTGACATCATGGAGTCATTCCCTCTCCAGAGCTCAGCTGTACCAGCTTCTGCTCCGGTGCTGGGTCAGTCAAGGCTCTGCATGTGTAAGGAGAATGTGGAGCGATTACTGGACCTCTCGGAACTTCAGTTCCTTATATGTAAAATGGAGTGGACAGTATCTTTAGGTTTTTTGGGGGAATTGAATGAGATAAGGCACTTCGCACAGGGCCTAGCATGTGGCAGATAAAAAATATAATTTCATTGAAGAACTTGTAATAGGTACAAAGACAGGATTAGCCTCCAAAGAAACCAGGTGAGGTCAATCTTCATGTCTTTCTTCATAGGA
>NW_005312312.1:0-903 GCF_000412655.1 Myotis brandtii
AATCAAGACATAAAACATTTTTATCACCCCCCAAATTTCCTTTATTCCTCTTGGCAGGCATTCCCCTCCACCACACTCAGCCCCTATCAATCATTGATCTGTCTGTCTCTATAATTTTGCCTTTTCCAGATTGCCATATAAATAGAATGATGGAATATGGAGTATTTTTGTGTCAGCCTCTTCTTAGCATAGAGCATTTGGGATCTATCATGTCATTGCGTGAATCAGTAATTTGTCCTTTCATTACCGAGTAGTTTCCCAGTGTGTGGCTGCACCACAGTTTATCCATTCCACAGATGATGAACCTTGAGTTGTTTCCGGATTTGGTGATTATGAACAAACAGTCATACACAGATTTTGATACAGACACACACATGTTTTCACTTAACTTGGAGTAAATACCTAGGAGTGAGATCACTGGGTCATGTGGAAATATGTGTTTGTAAGAAATTGCCAAACTATTTCCCATTTTGCATCACCTCTAAGATTGTGCAAGAGTTCCAGTTACTCCACATCCTTACCAGGATCTGACATTGTCAGATTTTATGATTTTAGTCACTTAAGTAGATGTGCAATGGTATCTAATTATAATTTGGGCAACATTTTTGTGGAATGTTTAAGTGACACAAATAATTAAGCTGATATGATCCAGGGGCAATGTTTCCTGGTGCTCTGAACTTCATCGTTACTACTGCAATTGAAATAAAAATGGCAAAAGTTAAACTATGCTCTAATTGTTAGGACTTCCGGAATGTCCAGTGGTATTTCCGTAGCCTCCAATATTATGGAGACATGTGTCAGTCCTTTGAAATGCCATAACTATTATAGGTTTTTGTTCTTTCTCTTTTTCCCCCTGTTTTGTTTTTAAGGTCTATTTCACTGAATGTATTTTATTTTTTTTAA
>NW_005312313.1:0-903 GCF_000412655.1 Myotis brandtii
TTCTATCAAATTAAGCCCATAGTCTACATGAGTGTTCATTAAAGTTCTCAGGCCAAATCAACTTTGAACCAGAAAGCTTTCTAAACCTAGCTTGTTCGGGAAACATTGTTCTAGTAAGCATGTGTTCGAGATGTACATACATTATTTTAAATTTAAATTTATATGGCATTAGATCAATGCTTACTTAATTACTTTCTTAAGTTGTAGGAAGTAGGTATAATCTAACATTATTCATGAGTCATTGTTTATTACCTTCAATTTCACCATAAAAAATACTTTCAGGAGCCTCTGAAATAGATAGGCTAAATCTCTCTGCAGGAAGTAGCCATATATAAATTTTAAAAATCCCTTTTGACTATTTAACATTATCTGTCTCCTTTCTTGTTATCAGATGTAATTCATTTGTTCTATGTTTTCCTTCACATAACCTATTTCAACTCTTCCCATTGCTGTATTCTATGTATGGTAGACTTGCAAACTTAGTGGCAAGTGATTATACTTGTGTTCAAATAGCACAAGTAAATGTTGAGCCATTGAATGAGAGGCATGTTATTGCCACATGCTTTAGGACTTCTAGTTTTTGTTCACTCAAAATTGTTTCAGATTGCACTTTATTCCCAGACCTGTTTAAGTCTGTGTGTTTAAAACTGCTAGTAACTAAATTCCAGTTTGGTAAGACGTCTAGCAGTCAAGAGATGAAGGAAAGTTTGCTGTGGGATGATGATGCCATGGCAGATTAGATGGCTTTTGTCATTATTGCTAATCAGGCAAACTCACTTTTATGTCATCCTCTGCCTGACAACTTGATAACTGCTTTTTTATGCTATAGTCTTCATTATCTACCACCTTACTCTTTCATAGAAATGTCTCATAGCTTTTACTCCAACAGGAACTTGATTAAAA
>NW_005312314.1:0-903 GCF_000412655.1 Myotis brandtii
TTTTTTTCATATGACAATATATTGTGAACATTTTTTCATAGCTTTAAATAGTTCTCTACAATGTAATTTTCAAAGACTGCATAGTATTTTTTTGAATGTAAGTTCCATAATTTAGACAATACTCACTTTTTGGACATTTAGAGAGAGTCTAATTTTCAGCTATTATAACCTGTGTACATATTTGCAGACTAATCTTTGAGTGCATTCAAACTGATTTCTTTAGAATAAGTTCCCAGAAGTAAAAATAGTGAGCCAGGGAACAGGAACATTGGTAAGGCTCTCCCTGTGTATTATCCAATCGCCTTCCAGAAGAAACTACCAAGTTACAGGTCCACCAGCCACATCCTCCCGGCCTTCCCTTTACCTCCAACGGGCTTACTGCTTCTCCTTTTCGACATGATGCCTCTTCACAAGATTGCAGCCCCGTGTTTTCAAATGATAGATGTTCTCCTATTTTTAATTATTTTTCCTGAATACAGATAGATCCTCAGAATCCTCCTCAACACAGGATTTTAGGCTTAAAAGACTGATTAGAATTGTCTCACAAGAGGAAACCTATTTGTCATACCTGCTTTGTGGCTGAAATAAGGTAGCAGATGGTTAGAGACCATTGGACCCACCGTATCACAGGTCACCCTGCACCATCTAGAATCTAGACTTGGTGGTACAAAGGGCAGGACAGCACTGGAGCTGGAGGCCAGCATGGGTGGTTTTCGAACATACTCAGAAATCAGACCTACTAACAAGGACCAGGTCTCGGGGTGCTGCTTATGATGCTTCTTTCAGATTCAAGGTTTGGCTACAGCAGGGGATCTGTGGGAGTTAGAGAAAACATGAGATGAATTTCTTAAGACTTAGGCAGCTCAAGAGGAACCCATCAGGGAAGGTCTCCACGCAGCTAAT
>NW_005312315.1:0-903 GCF_000412655.1 Myotis brandtii
ATCTATCTATCATCTATTGATCTATCATCATCATCTCTCTCTGCATCTGTACATTTATCATTGACAACAGGTGCATAGCACCCTGTCTGCATCTCTGACCCCCCACACCACTCAGGACTCACCAACTCCAGGAAGGAAGCTTCCATCTCTCCACTGTTCAGGCGAGGTCAGTGGGCCACCCCAGAGCTCAGAGCAGCAGAGCGGACTAAACCCCGGCCCAGGCCCTTCCTCTGCCTCATGCCACCTGCACCTCGCTGTGCCCGGAGGCCGCCATGCCCTTCCCAGGGTCTTGTGACGTTAATGTGCTTCAGGTCCAGGAGGGCCCCGTTCTTACATCGCACTGTCCTGCTCTGCAGCCCTTCCCTTATGCCTGCGACAGTACCTTGTGCTCTGCATTGCTAATCTCCAATGACTTGAACCTTGCATTATCCAGCTGTGCCTAACATGCCCCTGTTCCAAACTTCTGTGAGTGAAGCTGTGAGCGAGTCTGTGGGCAGACACCCAGCCCCGAGTGCAAGCCAGCCCCCGGCCTGGGCCCCGTTTCCCCTTGCACTGTGTCCAAGGCCTCTCCCTTCTCCTGGGCCCACTTCAGACGCCTGAGTTTATGGCTGTCACATAACGTTATCAGCCATGACAATGACAATTAGAACAATTATGCCGGGTCATAAACTTCTGCAGGATGTAGGGCTCACAGTGAGTTTCTGGAGCTGTGGTGGCTGCCACTCACCCCAGCTGTGCCTGATGAGCCTCCACCTGGGGACAGTGTTGGCCATAGTCACACAGTGATGCTGCCCCTCTGGAGCTGCCCACCTGTGTCACCTGGGGCTCCGGCAGGGACCCCACCCAGGCTTGGGGTTCCTTGGCTGTTTGGTTCCTCGCTCGCCTTCCCCTCCCTCCTCTGAG
>NW_005312316.1:0-903 GCF_000412655.1 Myotis brandtii
AAAAATACTACTGGCCATGTTCAGATGTTTTCTGGTCTAATTTCATCATGAACTATCTGCTCAGACTCATTATCCTCACAACAGAATCTTAAATCAATACATGCATAGTTACCATTGTTCATTAGTTCATCTATTCATTCTTCCTCATTTGTTCATTCATATGTACATACACATGCCAGTTATTTTTCAGAAGTCTACTCTGTGAGCTGTGCTAGATACCCAAGACATAGAAATAAATTAGAACTGTGACCTTAAATAGCTCAAACACTGTTAGTTTCCTGTCTCCATGGAGAATGTTCCCACCATATATAGAGTGCTTTCTAAAATGTGTCCCATTTGGCACATGTCACATCTTAGTATGAACAAGAAATAAAGCCCAGATCCTGGGCAGCCTAAGTTTATAAGCAAAGAAGAGGAGATGTTTAGATGTTTTATTAGTTTCTCGGGGCTGCTGTAACAAATCACCAACACTTGGTAGCTTAAAGCAACAGAAATTTATTCTGTCTCAGTTCTGGAGGACAAAAGTCTGAAATCAAGGTGTCAGCAGGATGACTCCTTCCTTGACTTTTCCAAGCTTCTGACGGTTCCTAGCGATGCTTGGCATTCCTGGGCTTGTGGCCGCATCAGTGCAACTCTGCCTCTGGCTTCCCATCCCCTTGCTATAAAGACACCAGTCATTGGATTTAGGGCCTCCTCCAATCCAGTATAACTCCCTCTTAATTTAATTGATTATATCTGCAAGACTCTATTTCCAAATGAGGTACATTCTGAGGTTGTGAGTAGGCATGAATTTTGGGGAGATTATTTAACCCAGTACAGATGTGTCATAGATAATGTCTTACTGTATGCAACACAGAGGAGATGTGAGAGGATGTTTGTAAGAATTATTATATTCAGTGTTTT
>NW_005312317.1:0-903 GCF_000412655.1 Myotis brandtii
GTGGTAAATGTAAAATGTAATAAAAGGGTTTCTATAACACTGTAAGGAAACCCATACTTATTGCACACAGACCAATATGCTAAACATTAAATACTCAGTGCAGAGAAACTTGAGTCTTGGTTTCTATCAAATTAATGCATACCAGATTTCTTTAGTTTGAATTTTAGTCACATGGCAATACCAGTGTTGGCCAGGGTACAAGGATTCAAGCACTTAACAGAGTACTGATGGCAATGTAAACTCGTGTAGCCTTTCCATGGGCTATTTGAAAATATATATTTAAATGCTCCAGATTGCTATACCCTAATACATTAGTTCCACTTTACACTAAGTAAATAATTATGCATGCATTCAAAAATTTACCTTAAAAAATCATTAAAGGTTTGGTAATAATGAGAAAACTAATTTGTTGTCCCAAAATAAAGGGAAGGTTAAATAAATGATTATCCATTTTGCAGGATGGCACTTAATGACGTGAAAATGTTCATTATGTATTATTAAGTGAACAGGTCAGGTGATTAAATTGTACACTTCATATGACTACAATTTTGTATAAAAATTAAAAAGAAAATACAGGAAACTTTAGGCCAAATTGTTAATAGCCGTTATCTCTGTATCATGAATTAGGGTGACTTTTTTTTCTCTTCTGGCTTTTCTGATGATGCTTTCCAAATTTTTACAATCAATACATTTAATCTTCATAATCAGTTATTTTAGAATTCTTAATAAAAAAATTTCTCTGCAATGAGGCAAAAGAAAAAGAAATTGTGTTAACTTGGCTTCAATGAGCAAATAGCTGATTTCTGGCCCTGCCCATGGAAAAGAGCAAGCCAGCATTCCCATCTCACCATTTCCTTCCCTTCTCAGGCAAGACCCTACCCACATCAAGCCTGCTATCCCTTA
>NW_005312318.1:0-903 GCF_000412655.1 Myotis brandtii
GTCCCAGCCTCCCACCCCCAGGCCCGCAGAATTCGAGTCTCCTCACTGGTTCTGACTGGAAGGTTCTGGAGTGCTCCAGAGCCCAGTACAGAGGAAGACCTGCTCTGTGAGACCCTCCCCCGAGAGAGTCTCTGAGTCAGCCCGTTTCCCCCTCACCTTCAACATTCCTCCTGCGGGGTTTCCTGCCCCGGTGATGGGCCCAGCCCCTGGCCAACCTGGCGAGAAATCTGAGTCACCCTCCGAGCCTGAACCAATCGGCTTAAAAGGACCCAGCGCAGGCTCTCGGGGCGCATCACGCCTGGGAATCCATCGGACTCAGTCGTACGCTTTTGGTGGAGGCCAGGGCAGTGGCTGCGGGGGCTTTAAACCGGCCCGATGCTCAGAGTTCACACCGTCTCTCTTGCCTGAACAACTCACACAGCACAGCACCTACTGGGATGTCCAGCTCTGCTGTCGAGGAAGCAGAGGGACAGTCCGAAGGCCACTGTGACACCATGTGGGTGCAGGCTCTCCCTAGTTTGCCCGGCTACATCGGGTCATGGAGGAGGGTGCGGGCGACGCTCTCGTCTCCATGCCGATGACTGTCAGCAGGTCCGACCGCCACACACCACTGTGTCACTGTTTTACTTGTTTTATAGATAAAAACAGTAGAAGCTCAGAGAGGGAGCACTTGCCTAAAATTAGGCAATTCACGAACAGAGAGGTTAGGCCTGGATTTCACGGGAGTCTTCTGGTTTCCAATGCCAAGCCCTGCCCCGGGGCCACAGAACGCCCAGAAGGCCGGGGCGCCCACGGATCGCTGCCGCCCTGTCATCTCAGCTGGGTCAGGAGGAGGTATCTGGGCTCCAGGCAGCTCACTGCCCGTGAGAACAGCTGCTCCCTCTCCGGCGAGGCTCTCGGGCC
>NW_005312319.1:0-903 GCF_000412655.1 Myotis brandtii
TGTGTGTGCGCGCACGCGCAGTGCAGTATGGAGACCGAAGATATATGTATATGAAGTATATAGTGATATATGATAATATATAGGTATTGATAATTATGTACATAAGTATATGATATATACAATGATATATGTATATACATGATATATAGATAATATAAACTATATATATCTCATATAACATAGATACTATTATCTATATTTCATAGGTTCAGATAAGTTATATTGTTTGTAAATGGGAAAGAGAATTTGCATCAAAATTAGAGGGGATTTTAGGCCCCACTAACTTTTACTGTTCCCTTACAAAGGAATAGACTAGAGACATTTTGGAGTCCCTAGGATATATATATTTTTTGAGTCATCACTCATTTTAACCCTCATACCAAGGCACTGAAGCAGCCCCCCCTTTTGTATCCCAGTCTAAAAGGAAAAGGCCCAGCCCCTCATGGGTCAAAGGGGCTTTAGGAATGTAGGATGATGTACTTCAGAGCCAGTGCCTGGAAAATCCTTGCAGCCTGAGGCAGCAGTGCCTATAAAATGGGAAGAGAACACTCCTGCTCCAGCCCTAGCTGGCTGCCACTCTGCATCAAGGCTCCCATCAGTGTAGCAGCAGTGGGCTTCTTGCTTTTTCTGTGCTTACAGGAGTGGGGACAGGAGTTTGGTGCACCCACAACTGGAAACTGCAGAGTGTGGACGCATGTAGTACATACATCATGGGATGTTCTCTGGCTGCAGGGCAGATCAGAGGACAACAGAACCACGTAGGTGAAGGGGACTACCAGAGTCTGATAAGTTCTTTAGGTGGACAAGGCAATGAAGGGGAAGGGGAAGGCATTGGGCTGCAGGAGAACATGTAGTGTCTCAGAGGAGTGAAAATTGCCCAAAAAGTTTGGGGTGGGAAGGTGT
>NW_005312320.1:0-903 GCF_000412655.1 Myotis brandtii
TGTGCGCACGGTCCCTGCCGGCTTCAATCAAGTTGGAGAACAGGAAATCTGTAGTTTTGTTGTTGTTGTTCTTGCAGACGATGGAAAGGGCTGGTTGTCAGTGTCCCGGGTGTTGACATGAGAAATGGAATGCAGAATTCTTAGAAGCGTTCCTTACGCTTCTATTCCAGCAGCGCCTTCAAACTCGGTTGTCTGGGCTAACTCCAGGGTTGGGAAATAGGGCCGATGTGCATGGGTGTCCAGGGGGAATGAGTGAATGTTTCGTGGAGCGGATATCATGTCGGATTTCCATCTGTAAATAGAACTGTTGCTTTCATCGGCGAAGCCTTGACTTACCAGCTCCGTGATTTCCAAACACCACTCCTGTGAGCTCCCCCTTTCTGATTTCTGGTCATATCCAAGTTTCACTTGTACTATCATTTACCTGTGTGTGTGTTTTTCTGTTCAAAACACTTACTTTTTAAATAAAATACATTTATTTTTAAAAGAAAGTTTATATCCCTTCCACAGATGGGGAAAAAAATCCCACTAACTCCACATCACCACCTCCCACCATTACAGAGGAACCATCCACATAATTGCCGCCTGCCTACAGCTCTCTGAGCCTCAGGGCTTCACTCCCTTTATTAGGAAGGGAGATCCTGTGTCAGAAACGTGCTAAAGATGTACGCGTGCCTGTGGAGACAAGTGCCCGTGGAGACGATCTCTTTGATAATCACAGGATGGAAAACAGTGAAAACAGGACTCAGTGATTCGTCTTCAAAGTGCTCACAATCCAACCCCAGTGCGATCGCAAGACTATCAAACTCCAGAAGCGAGGGAGGCCACAGTTCTTGAGTGCCTCCTGCAGCTCTCTTGGTTTCCATCCCGAAGACACTGAAGGTCAAGGAGAGGACAATGCCC
>NW_005312321.1:0-903 GCF_000412655.1 Myotis brandtii
TCTGAAATCAATAAAAATATTTTTTTAAAAAAGAATATAGTCATGACAGAGAGACGAGATCCCTGCTCCCACAGAGCTCACATATCAGAGATGGGGAACAGACACATGAGCAAATCAATGATCACAATGATTCCAGAGAATAAAAAGTGCTATGAAGACAATAAAATAGGGTGCTGTGATTGGGGGATGGAGGAAGCAAACACATTAGATGGTAGCGGAAAGAATGAAACAATGCGTTGCTGGCCTAAAATATTGGGTAAGACTATTCCCTGTGGAGGGTAGAGCAAGTGCAAAGGCCCCAAGGATATGAGCTGAGCATGTTCAGTAACAGATCAGTGCAGTTGGAGAATGACGACTGAGGGGAGGGGAGCAAGGACTGAACTCCAAGAAGCAAGGTCCCAGGGCCAAGGTAAGGAGCTGGATTTTATTCTACAACAGGAATCCTTTGTGGGATTTAAGCAGGAGAGTGGCATCAACTGGTTCCCATTTTAGACACTCAGGTTGCAGAGAATGTATTATGAAGGGGTTGGGGTCAGAGTGGGGAGCGGAACGGCTGCTAGGAACCGCTATGTCAGGCAAGAGACGACAACTGCATGGACTAGTGCGGCCAACGCTGGAGCCAACGGAAATGCTCTGGGGGAGGAGCCAGCAGGACTTGGTGAAGGACCAGCTGTGTGGGGTACGGAAAGGGAGGAAAGACTAAGGGATGATGTCTGGGATCTGGATTTGAGGAGGCAGGTGGATTTACTATATACTATTCTCGACGTCTCTGTTTTTCTTTGCCAGGTACTCCTCCTATTAGAGTTTAAAATTCTGTAGTTCACGGGGTTCTTGATCCAAGGACCATGTGTTTGCTCATCCTGTATTTTCTCCCTAGGTGATCTTATCAAGTGTCATGGACTC
>NW_005312322.1:0-903 GCF_000412655.1 Myotis brandtii
AAAAAAAAGAATTAAGCAGAAGGAGGATGGATTGCTGTAAAAAAGGCAGAATCCCAGAGCCCTCTTCAAACCTACTGAATCATAATCTACGGGGTTGGGATCTCGGGCTGTTCATTTTAAACAAGCCCCATAGGCAATGCTGTTGCAAGTTTAAAATCACAAGTTTAAATGAAAACTTCAATGCAATTCTCAACCCCCCAGCAACCAAGTGAATTTCTCTCACATCAGCCTGGTAGGAAATCTCAGACCCCAAATCCTTTCCCAGAACATGTCACTAAACAGGAAACCCCAGAACAAGCCCCAACTCTGGCAGGCAGGGGACATTTCCCCAAGGAACTGCTTTCAATAGGCTTGGAAAACAATTCACTCTGCAGCCTGCACAGCCTGCAGCAGCACCCCAATTCTCCATGGATTAGAAGGATCTTACTAAACTCCAATCAGAAGATGACCATAACCAGAGGACATATCTGGCTTGAACCCAATGCCCAGATTTGGGCCTTGACATTGTTGATGAAAATCCCGGAACATATCTCCTGGCTTGCTGCATTCCTCATAAGGGAAAAGGTTTTGCACGAGCTGGTTCTGCTGGAGACACAGAATTTGATTAGATGGGGTGTAATGATGACAGTGAGAAGTGAGGAAAAAGGAGAAAGCCATGGGGACAGGCAAGGCCTTCAGGGAAACCCCACTTCACCTCCTGGGTAGCCCAGTTCTTTCCTCTTCTTTTTCTTTCTCTCACCTCTTTCTCTCCTTTTCCTTCGCTCTCTCTTTTTGTTTCTCTCTTCCTCGCCTACATTCTCTTTCCTTTTCTCTTCCTATCTCCCTTTTCTCTTTCTCTTCTTGTCTACCTTTCCATTTTCTCCTTTCCTTCTCCCCTCCCACCCCCCTCCATTTTGCAACAAA
>NW_005312323.1:0-903 GCF_000412655.1 Myotis brandtii
TGAAAACAGAGAAAGGGCTGAATTTTTACATGCAATATTTTTAAGTGCAAAGTGTTGACCTATAAATTATTGCTTCCTAAAGTATGACCAAAAGAACAGCTATAAGGGCCAAAAGGGACTGACTGTCGATACCCGACTCTGCGTCTAAAAGTAGGAAACTTAGCTTGCCTAAATTGGGATTATGTAGGAACTCTCTCCCACGACTGCTTCTGAATGTTAAAAGGGCTTCCTTTATTTTCACTGACTATAAACTGCTCAGATAGAAAATTTGAGTTCCAGATAATTGAATACATTCCCTGCACTGAGATAAGTTCTATCCATGCACAGGTTGTTTTAGTAATTAAGGTACCAGCTACTCTGCCATCATGAATGAAAAGGGAGGAATTTATTAAAATGGTGTCATATAGAGGTGTTGTATGGGTTATAGTGGATAGTTGTTTGCTTTGTCCGCTGGGGTCAAAATTACAGAAACAGCATGGAAATACAACAAAAGGAGTTCAGGTTAGACACTGGAGGAGTTGTGAGGCACCGATTCACTACCAAGTTACACTGTGACCCATTTCTTCTGAAGATTTTGAAAGAGGTAACCTGCTTTATTTTAAGACAGTTTAGGGCAAAGCAAGCAGATGTAAAGATGAATTCGTAGGGTTTCTTTCAGAGATGCTTTCTCTTCTATGTAACCAACCATGTGCATGTGTATTAAAAAAAATATGAAACTGTCACGCTAAGAATTAAAAAAATAATATAACCAAAATGTCATCTAAGATAAAATCTGATTTATTGTGCCCTTACCCATGAGGCTTTCAAGGACATAATAATTCCTTCTTGTAAATCAACATCAATAATATAAATTATCAAATGACTTGTTTGCCTTATGAATAAATTCAAGTTGCTTATTTTTTT
>NW_005312324.1:0-903 GCF_000412655.1 Myotis brandtii
AGTTTTAAATAGGGTTGTCCAGAATTATTTTGTCAAATGGGAAGGAGCAAATCGACCAAAAGGATCAAATCCCTGGCCTTAAAACCCCATTGTCATAAGAAACCAAGTAGCTCATTTGGAGAAGAGCAGACAAATATGGCAATGATCACATGTCCAGTAGGACATGGTCACACATCCCATAAGAGTGATTTATGACTACCTGGTTAAGTTGATGAACCAACAGGTAGAAAATAACGAATTTAGCTAATATAGCTTAAGGCAGAATTTTTATATAGTCAAAATATTGCAAAGATATGGTAGAGTGCTTATGAGAGAAATAAATTCTGCTATTAGTTCTGTTAAAATATATGAAACTAATGACCATTTTATGGGATGTTGCAAAAGAGAATTCAAAAGTAGAAAGGGGACTAAAGTAAATAAAATTTAAGATCCCTTCCACTCCAGCTCTGTGGGAAGCCATAATATGCCCCCGTAATAAAAGCTGAGTAGGAGTAAGTCACGTCCCGTGTGGAACCATCAATATGCATGAGAGCAGAATGGCTAGGACCCCATTCTGTGTATGGTGGGTCTAGATTCAGATCCTGGCTCTACCCCTCCTCACTGGCAATTCATTTAACCTCACTGAGCTTCAGTTTGCTAATCTGGAAAGTAGGGATGTTGTGAACATGGAGCTTGATAATGTAGATCAAAAGATCACATCACAGTCCTTGACACATAAAAAGCATTCAAAATGGTAGCTATTAGAAGCTGATAGTAAAATACTTAAATGAGCACAACCAACCTTACTTTCAGCCATAGAACCACTTGAGCACTCTATCAGGTCTCTGCCATCCTCACAAGTAGAGGAATTAAACACAAGCAAGAAATAGCAGCAAGAACAAACACACATCTGATTCCAGACAG
>NW_005312325.1:0-903 GCF_000412655.1 Myotis brandtii
AAGAGAAAACCTCAGGAAGGATAAATGCCATGCTCCTAAGCAAATGCACTAAGTGGCAGAAGCCCCACTGCCCATGATCTAATTCCATCTTCCTGTCACGCACACAGCTCACTGTCCTCTGTCACCTTCCTACCACACACAGCAGTGGTTCTCGAAGTCGAGAATGCACCAGAATCACCCAGAAGGCTTGTGAAAAGTGCAGGCTGCTGGAAGGCTCTGCCAGACTTTCTGAGGTCTGGGAGGGGCCTAAGGATTTTCCCATCAGGTAATTCTGATGCTGGACCAGCCACCACACTTTGAGAACCACTGATATCTAGACAATCACCTTTCTATAGTGTACGACTTTTATTAGCTCATTTTTAAGACTCATTTCCATGTATGTAAAGCAGTTTAGTGTCACTGTACATTGGGCAAGGGTGGCATAGAAGTCGTTGCTCACTGATGCCTCTTCTCTGGGCTCTGCCTGGCCATTCCTCTCATGCTTAGTCCCTTCCAGAGGCATCTGATGTGACTGATACAAGGCAAGGGCTTTTCACCTCTGGAACAAAGCCCAGAGAATCACCGATCAGCTGCCTCCTGTGCTCCCCCTACCAAGTCCAAGTCCTGACTCACTCATTTAATGGCCCTTCCTCCTCGGGGTCCTGTCTGATTTCCTGGGTGCATGGGATGCACAGGGGAGACAAGAATGGATACCACAGTCTTCATCTAGTGAAGGAGCTCAGATTAATAAGGAGGCAGATCACAGGCATATGTGGTGAGTCAATAATTTTAAACTAACAGTTTCTCTTTCTGGTCTCTTTGATTTTCCTGTGGACCTTTCTCCCATTTAAGCAGCAAGGCTGGTCTGTGCTCATTCACTTAGGGAAGAAAACTGACAGTAGACAGAAGAGAAAAGAGGAGTCA
>NW_005312326.1:0-903 GCF_000412655.1 Myotis brandtii
TTTTTATCTTCCTGCTAATGATCAGCTTATTCAGAATATAAATATAAATACCTTTCAGTAGAGCTTTCATGAGAAATTGATCACTCACATAAGGGTTTATACTCTGCTTGCCACGTTAACATTGCATTTGTCCATTTGGTTCCATTAACAACTGAGTAGTAAGAAAAGCAGAGATATATTGCCCAAAGTCACAGCTCCAGAAATCATCTCTTCTAAGAGTAATCAAGAATTTTTAAGCTTTTCAAAAGGCCCACCCAAACTATATTTAGACATTCCTGATACAAGAAAGTAATCAATTTTCTTATTAAAACTAATGTAAAATAGGGCAAGGCTCTATTTCATGTATGCTTTGTTTTGTTTTGCTTGGGCTTTGCTTTTGCTTTGTAATGCTCTCCAATGAGGAGAATTGAAGTCTTATACAGCACTCAACTAGTTAAAGCTCTGTGCTAATGATCTATTATATATTATATATAGGTTAGTAATGACCTATTATGGCTGCTGACTATTTAATGCAAGTAATCTCTTCAGCTGAAAGGAATATACTGCTCAATAAACAAACCCACATAATTAAGCACAAAGAAGAAAGGACCTTAAAGGCACTACTTTAACCCCTTTCCCAATACACAGGATTATATAGCATTAACTTGGCAAAGATAGCTCCACCTCAGAGGACTGTTGCAGCATAAAGTATGTTATTCATTTCCTAATATAGATGCAAATCTTTTTAAACTTTTTCTTGTCCTTATAATTCACAGTTGTTCAGATATTGTTGAAGAGACACACTAAAATCTTAGTAATCATAGTTAAGATTCTAGTTAAGAAAAGAAAAGATAGCATCATGCTTCAAATTGTATTTCAAAAGAAAGATTTCTTTGGGGAAGAGCTAATTATTTAAGTGACAAC
>NW_005312327.1:0-903 GCF_000412655.1 Myotis brandtii
CTGATTCACTTTTAGACTGCATTCCACACCAGTCTGCCCAGCCCTGCAGTTTATGGGCTAACTCCTATTGTCTTTCAACATATGAAGCACTAGATAATGTGTGGTTTGGCTCTTGTCTGGGAAGCTGATTAAGCCACAGTCAGGGACAGCAATCCTACGTGTGAAATGTAACAGGCCTTCCTCTAACAGCTCTGGGGTGACCGGAGGTACTTGGTGCTTTTCTGTGGGGGACAACGAGCTCACTAGGAAAGCAAACACATTCTTCTCTAGCGTGGGCTTGGTCTATGGTGGTAACATTTGGCAAGCTGAGTGACAGGGAACAGATAACTGTGAACAGATGGGCAACTATTAAAAGATTAGAGGGGCTTTTATCATTTCTCAAATGGCCTTCACCCACCTACCTACAGGATACCCAGTTCCTTCACAAGCTTACGTAATGGGTTTAATTTTCTTCTTCCTTTTTTTTTTTTTTTTCACTTGCGGTGGAAGCAAAAGCTCTGACGTTAAGAGGAAGAGAATAGATGAGAAACTTCTAATTTTGAGTGCCCTTGGGATTAGATGCTGATTTCAGCCGTGCAGAGAACACTGCCCCATATTTTGAAAGAGTGGCTGCTGGCAATTTTAGAGGAGATGACTTTCCAAAACAGACAGTGAGCCTTCCCCATCCGCGTCTGATGACCATCTGACATTTGGATGCAGAATTACCGAGCTATCCATGTGCTTTGATAAGTATAACCTTGTTTTTAAAATAAGGCAATGGCAAGTCATTACATTTAAGCTCAAAACTAAGAGACTACAAAATACAAAAGAGAAGTGCCTTCCTGGCAGAAAGAGAAAATAGTTACACATCTTAGAGCAATAATATTTACCCACGCTCTGGGTAGTGTTGTCTGAGACGCAGGA
>NW_005312328.1:0-903 GCF_000412655.1 Myotis brandtii
ATGTTGTATGAAGGGCTGGGTCCAGGGGCCGGGCCCAGGTCTCTGAGCCCCCACGCTGCCCAGGTGGTGCGGGTCTAGGCACCATGTCTCGTCACCGGGCTTCGGACGGGCTGTGCTGAGGAGGGCAGGCCATGCCTCCAGAACCAGGGAGCATCTGATGCGTGTCCCGTGGGTTCTGCTCTGTGCCCAGCATGCAGCACGCTGTGTGCGGTTCTCAGATCTCCCTTACAAAGTCCGCCCTCCTTTCTACAGAACCGAGCTCCTTCCCACTGGAAGTGGTCGGAGCTGGACTTCCTGGTCCTGGCGGGGACGGCAGGCCATGTCCTGAGTCTGGGTGCGAGCAGCTTCATCGAGGAGGAGCACCAGACCTGGTACTTCCTCGTCAGCACCCTGTGTCTGGCTCTGAGTCACGAGAGCTACCGAAGCTGCTTCCTGGGAGACGACGAGGAGCCTGAGCATTGCCCGCGGGTGGCAGGAGAGTTTGCCGGCGCGGCATCAGCTTTGCAGGACAGGAGCGTCAGCTGTGACGTGTTAGAGCTCAACCGAGCACGCCAGAGCCCCTCTTCCCTGGACGGACTCCGAGGGCGTGAGAAGTGCATGGCGCTGGCCAGCCCGTGGCTGATCCTCAGCTGCTGCCGGCTGCTGCGGTCTCTGAACCAGACGGGGGTGCAGTGGGCCCACCGCCCTGACCTGGGACACTGGCTCACCAGGTGAGAGCACGCGCCGTGGCCACGCTAGCTGGCCAGTAGTCGCCTTTCTCCACATGGGGCCCGTTTGCCATGTTCAGGATGGAAGTGGTGTTTGAGATTTGAAGAATTAGAAAAATACACCCTGGCGCATGAATTGATGTTGAAAAGCACACTTACGTCTGTCTAGACCAGGGGTGGGCAAACTTTTTGACTC
>NW_005312329.1:0-903 GCF_000412655.1 Myotis brandtii
CCTTCAGGTGAAGTGCCATTCAGCAGCTTAATACCTCCACCAAGGACCCAGGTGCTTTTTCTGTGTCCTCACCATTAGTTTCATCCCAGGGCTGTCCCACCAGTGGCCTTAAGATAGTGACCAGAATAATGGAGCAATGGGCTTCAATATTCACACCACGCAAGATAGAGAGTAAGAGGAATTTCTCCCCAAAGTCACATTTAATCCGTTTGTCAGTCCACTATCGACCAATTATGAATCAGGGAAATGTCATGGTCCTGGTTTGAAGGCTAGCGGCCTTCCTTGAAGGAGCTGGCAAGGTGGTAATCTGATGCAGTTATATGAGGAAAGAGAGAGGGAGCAATGGCTATGGGGTAGGCAGTCAACAGGGCCCATAGAAAGGGAACCTCCAAACTGATGAAGATTAAAGTAGAGAGAAAGGTAATAGAGAAAGTTGGAGGACATGTGAGTAGAGGTAGGCAGGAAGCAAATTCTGAAGGCTCTCTGTTTTGTAAGTTATGGAATATCATGGTGGAATTTATAATAAGTTTTACATTTTTAGAAAACTCATCCTTAGGGACATTTTGGGAAATAAATTAGCAAAAGGCAGATTATAGGCAAGGAATCACAGCCAAGCTATGACAATAATTAAGGTGAAAGATGATGTGGTAGTAACATTGGATGTGAACAGGAGAGAGAATGGATAAATAGTTGGATGCTTCCTACGTCCAAAGGACCACCTGGGGGAATTCAAGGGCAATCCCTAAAATTCTGGGTCAAGAAGCTGGGTGAGAACCTGCATCGTCAACAAAGTTATGGAATTCAAAAAGACGAGCATGTTTCTTTGGTGTAAGGAGCTATAGACAGTGAATATTGAGTCTGAGACAAGCTGAGCTTGAAGTATCTTTGGGCTATGTGAGGGGG
>NW_005312330.1:0-903 GCF_000412655.1 Myotis brandtii
ATTGCGAGGTTTCGCTTAAGTAACTAACTTCTCTCCCCATCCCCCCTTGGAGGTCCACCCTCCAGCTCAGGGGAGGGGCGCTGTGGGCAGAGCTCCTCCTGCATCAGAGGCTGTTTGCAGGCCTGCCCCCAGCTCTGCCCCTGCCTGCCCTGAACACATGCCTGGCCTGACCTGCCCCAGAGAAGGAAGCCAGGGTCTGGCATCTTCTGGAGTTCCTGGAAGGTTACACATGTTGGGGAAACTGAGGCCATTCAGCCTTGTCGGAGGTAGAGTAGGTGATAGAGAGATACGAATAAATGTGAGGAAGTCCCCACACGCTTCCTGTGGCCCCCGGGGTAAATCCTGCCAAGGCGTTTCCATGGGGGGCTGTGAATCCTTGTGTTAATAGTGTCCCCACAGACACTCCGAGTTCCTGATGACCAGGACGTCTTTGTAACACTGTACCCAGTACAGAGTTTCTTTGTCTTTTGAACTCTAAAAATGCCCATTGAATGCTTGAGTGAATGAATGAATGAGACTACATAGATATATAAAGAAACAAATAGAGGTGTTTTTAGATCTAGATATAACAATGCAAATTAATTACCACTGTTCATGTTATCACTGCCTAACCTCACCAGATTTTCATCTGGCTATTTGCTTGAGCAAAAGATGCCTAATTGTTAGAAATGAAATGACTCAGTGTCTGGCCAGCCGTAGTGACAGACAAGCCCTCGGGCTGGAAACTGCACGCTGCTTCCTGGAATTACAGGTGGTCAGTGGTTCTGATTCTCCAGAGCTGGTTTACTGACTTGTCTCTGACTTGAGATGTAACTAAACTAATTGCTTGTCATTACAAGAATTAAGGTCCCTGTTGGCCATGATCTTTAGGGGTCATGATGGTTATGCTGGCACGTGTGTGTG
>NW_005312331.1:0-903 GCF_000412655.1 Myotis brandtii
CAGAGTCTACCAGGGCAAGAATCAGCTATTTTTCTTTCCTAAATATTCAATTCCCAAATTGTCATCATTTGTCTAGCTTTTAGCTTTTCCATATAAATAATATCTGATATCTTCATTTATTATTTTTTTAAATTGGAGACATCACTATTTGCAATCATGGTAGTAATTATTAATTCAAGGCAAAAGCCGTCAATGAATGTTAAAACTTAGTGGGAGAAAGTTTGAAAAAGAACCAGGATATTTACATCATCTCAAAGAATCTCCCCCATAAGATCCTTATTAACTTTAAAGTGTAAAATAGTAATGGGACAGTAGAGAAATTGGCAGATACCACCATAAGTAGGTATGAAAATTAACATCATTTGTGATGGGGTAAGTTGACATCATGTGCCTCCTGATAGGGTGTGCTGTGCCATAATAATGGGGTGAAATTTGAAAAGAAATGGTGTTACCTTTGTATTTTGAGATTGCTTAGAATAAAAAATTCAGACTTTATATCTTTAGGTCTGAATCTACAAAGAAATGTATGGTGTTACTAGATCACTGTCAGTATGATCATTGATTTTCCTTCTTTGAGATTTTCTTATATGGAAAATCTTGATACTTTGATTTATTAATATGACTAAAATCACAAAAATGATACTCCAGCAAGTAAATATTTGGTATTATTAACATTTAAATGGAAATATTTATAGAAATCTGAAGTCTCAGACTTGAAGATAACATTTTCTTCAGAATACGAACCTTCAGTTGGTCAATGACATGCAATGCTGCTTCCTCAGTATTTCCCAAAGAAGAAACTGATGCTTGACTAGCAAGTTAGTTCAGTTAAAATGTATTGTTAAGGAGGCCAGTGTTACATGTTCGGTCTTATATGGCTGTTATTTTGTTCTCTGGCTGTGC
>NW_005312332.1:0-903 GCF_000412655.1 Myotis brandtii
TTTATCAACAGGTCCTCTATAATGCAAGTGGATTCTTAGCTAAAAATAGAGACACTCTTCCAACTGATATTGTGCTACTCTTGAGGTCATCAGAAAACAGTGTAATTCGACAACTAGTTAACCACCCTCTGACAAAAACAGGTAAGATAAGACAATTACTTTTAAATGAAAAGGTTTTTCAGGCCTGATCAAATAGATTCTGATTGTAATTTTCATGAGTATGATCCTCAGTTTTTCATATTGGTTTGTTTTCGACTCACTAAATATGCAATTATTGATATCCCCTGCCTAGATCATCTGAAGAAAATAATAAAACATAAGGAAGATAGTTTTTCACTAAAGAGAGTGAAGCACCTCCCAGAAAATATGGTGGTGTCCTAGCGCCTCACTAGAAGAATATGCTCACCTCCAGAGAGTTCAGAATTGCCTGCTATTTTCGAGCGGGTAGCATCTGGATGGTTCTTTGAGGTCTATAGGTTTAGTGAGCTCTGACTTACTGATTAAAGACTCACACAACCTTGTTCCATTCAACCATATACATTCTTAAATTTGCTTTTAAGTAGAAAAAATATAGTGTGGGTTGTTTTTCTTTACTGGAGTTTGAAATTTTCCTCTACATTTTTTATAGTTTTATTGTTGTATAACTGACATACACATATGCACATATTTAGACAGTAAAATTTGGTGAGTTTTTGGCATACATAAATACCTGTAAAACTGTCACCACAATCAATAATGAACCTATTGATCACCCCCAAATGATATTTCCTCATGGCTCTTTGTAATCCTCCCCCCACTCTTCCCTGCCCCTAACCAAATGTTCTTCACAATCTTGAGTCTTCCAATCAGGAGGCAAAATATAGCTCTTCATTTATTTAAGTCTTCTTTAATTTCTCTCAACAA
>NW_005312333.1:0-903 GCF_000412655.1 Myotis brandtii
ATTCTTACCTGTCCAATTTATCAAATGCCTACTCAATATTTACTAAGCAACATTTTCAAACTTTGATTTGCTAGATCTGCAGCGAAGTGTAATTTAAGCATGGGAAGCCAATTTAATGGAAGCAGTAGGTTTATAGAATAAAAATGTAGATAGTTTGAAATTTACCCTCATTTGGGCATTATTGTCTGTTCACTCATTCAAATAATTTTTATTGATTTTCTCGTGTACCCGACATCAATGTTAAGAACCCAGGATAGACATTTTCCTCCTGTATCTTCTCACTACTCCACTAGAGTTGGTGATCCAATCATGCTGGGCTACCCTACTATTCCCTAAAATAGGTCACAGTCTCTGTTACTTCTGAAATTGTGATCACACAGTTCCCTACCAGGAAACAGGCAGAACTTCAGCCAGCCCCAGATTCCACCCACGGGTGGGTTTCTATGTCACTTCAGTTTGGAGTCCCTTCCCTAGAAAGCTTTTCATTACTAATCCAAGACTGAGCTAAATGTTTCTCCTACGCTCCTTTGTGCACTTTGAAGACCCTTGTAATCAAAATTTACTCCTTCTGTAGCACTTACCACAGCATGCCGAAGTTGCCTTGTTTTCCTCTCCCAATTTCTGTAAGATTCTTTAAGGCAAGGATTGTGCCTTATATGTCATTATTTCTTTGATGCTTATTAGCGCAGTACTGGCATAGAATAGGCTTTTAGTATATAGTTACTAAATAAATGAATCAATGACTATGTAAAAGATATATAGGGAAAGAAGTATTGAGAAAAATCAAAGGAGGAGAGCTTATTCTTTTAAAATTGTTTTTCTCTGAGCCCGTAGCTTCAGAACTGGAAAATAATTTTAAAATTATGCTGTTTCTGGTATTGCCTCAGATCATGCTTGAGAATT
>NW_005312334.1:0-903 GCF_000412655.1 Myotis brandtii
AAAAAAAAAGGAAAGGGAAAATGGCCTGCGAAGTTTTAGGCAGAAACTCACACCTCACTTACTACTTTGCCGGAGGAGAGACGGGCGAGGAATCAGTCCTGAGTGAGCGTCCCTCAATGTGGAGGTCTCTTTCCAACTACCTGCGGGAATCCCAGGCTCCCAGGCTCCGTGGCTGGAGGATGCAAAGACCATAATGCTCCTAATAGAGCTGCCTCCTTAAATTGGGGGGTGTGGTCAAGCCCGGGAATGCGGAGGAAAAGGCAGGATTCTGCTAACCCCTGACATCACAGCGGCAACAAATAGGAAGGCTTTGTGGTTTAGGTGGAAAAGCAAGTAATGCTACTGGCTGGGGCAACATAAAATCACACCTTTTTTTTCCTATCCTTCAAATTACCCTCCAATTAAATGTAACTCAGCCATTGGGGGTAACGGGGAGGGAGATGGGTGAAGGGGAACTAGCTCAGTGGGTACCACCCTGGCTCAGCTTTTGCTCATGCATTTTGATTTTACTCTTATTGGATTTGTGAGTGTTTAGGCTTCATATTTCTTGACTCTCCGTGGAGCCTTGATTCATCCAGGCAAGGGGTCAGGTGAGAGCGAGGACCAGGCTGTCAAAAAGAGGATGCCCACCACCCAGCCACCTGCTCCGGCTTCTGGTGTCTCTCTATGAACCTGATATGAGATGTGATATTTCTTGAGGAAAAGAAAATAATGCTGTGGAAGGGAGCTGACCAAATAGCAAGCTGTGATTTCTAAAAAGCAAAAAGAAAAAAAGCTCTTCATAGAAGCCCGGTTTTAGGTCATTTCTAAAGTAGATTAGTTTAAGGCCCGGAGGCATGGTCCACAGTGCAGGAGTAAAAGTGCAAAAATATTCCTATACCCCTCATGGGGAGAACATGTGAA
>NW_005312335.1:0-903 GCF_000412655.1 Myotis brandtii
AAAAAAGATGCAATTGGCAAGCAACACAAGCAGCTTCTTATTTGAAGGTAGAAAATGACAAATGGATTTCCATACACATCTTCACAGATGGTCTCTGGAAAATAGGAGACTAACTGGGGTTGTAACAACCTATTTTAAAAACTATTTAAATTGAGAAGTAATATGTAGAACCCCTTGGATTCCCAACCACACAGGAGATGAAATATTATCAGGGCTCAGTCTGCTCCACTTTCTTCCCCTCTGTTCAGTGTCATTCTTATTTATAACTTCCTTTTAGCGTATTCAAAGGCAGCCATCAAATTCTTATACAACTTCCCTGTGCAAGAGCTGTTATGAAATACATTCACTTAAAAAATGCTCTAACAATCTATCCAGTTAGTCTTCTATTTTCAGTTGATCAATATCAATTCTTCTGGCCAATGCCTAATGCAATTTGCTGACTCAATTTCATTGAACACCATGATTGAAAATTTAAATTCAATAAAATTAACAAATTTTCATCAATTTCTAAACTTTGGATTGCTCTTTATCACAAGATCTTAATAGTCAAAGCATTCTAAAACCAATGGCATTCTTATACACAAGTAAATAGCTTTTCCATATTATAGTGAGCATCTCATAATATTCCACCATTGTTAAAGCTATAGTAAAATTATCAAAACAACCTTTTAGCACAATATTTTGGTTTTTAACAATAATAACATCACTATGAATATATTATGCATTTTCCTATAATTCTTATGTCTAGCCTTATTGTTGTCTATAAATACTCCAAAATGCTCTGCATAATAAGTTAATCTTTTCCTGGTACTTCATAAGAACTCCAGAATCTTGTAGAAATTATTTAATGCATAAAAGCAAACTAAAATATCTCTGACAATGTTCTAAGCATCTATCCACAAA
>NW_005312336.1:0-903 GCF_000412655.1 Myotis brandtii
CTACTGTCTGGTTGTCACAATTCATCCTTCTAAAAAACATATGAGGGTATGAATAAGAGAGAGAACAGGGAAAGTGTCTATCACCCTGCGTCTAGCACCCATTGGAAAAAAGAAAAAAAAGCTATTGAATGAATAAATGAATGAACTGTTCTAGGATCTGAGGGATAAAGTAAAGAGTACAGGCATGTTTCCTTTAATGTCATATTGGCAACACTGATTAGAGAGCCTTGGAACACAGGCCTATGTTCCTATTTAGATAAAAAAGAAAGAAAAGACCTTTGATTTTAAGAAAAAACGATCCATACAATTCCATGGTGGAAGAGAGTGATTTGAGAGTGTTTGCCATGGTTCTCAGTTATAAAAGAAGACCTTCAAGTGGCTTCATGGGGATATGATGTAAAAGGTGTATGCAACTGGGTGCAAAAGTCATGGAACTCTCAGCAAAGGGCCTTGGTGGTCTCTGTATTAGCACATCTGGCTTTGACACCCAAAATCCTAAGGCATCTTTAGAAACAAATCTGCTGAGAGAAGCCAGTGTGCTTGATTTGTGAGCAGGGTAAGAGCATCTGCACTGCCCTCTGCCCTCTGCCATGTCCCTCACATCCAACCCATACTTTCTCATCCGGAGTGTGAGCATTTGGCCACATGATCAAGGTGCCGATTCTACAGGACTGGGATCCCTCTTCAGGCCAGGAGTAGCATGGCGAACACTCACGGGTAATAATTTGCATGCAGATTGTACATTATCCTGGGCAAATCTGACTTCATTATAAAATCTTTGGGACCCACATTGAATGAATCAGACCACTGCCATCCTACCCAGGATCTCTGTGTTTGGCAGATCAAAAGCTGTTAGAGGGGAGGCCTGGCTGGTGTTGCTCAGTGGTTGAACATCAACCTATA
>NW_005312337.1:0-903 GCF_000412655.1 Myotis brandtii
TGTTCTCTCCGTGTTTGATCTTAACTGTCTCTCAATTGTCTCTGCCTTTGTCTCTCTAAGTCAGCTCCGTCTTTCCTGTAATGTTTGCTGTCATCTCTCTCTCTCTCTCTGAGCCTTCAGCTCTCCCGGGTTTGTCATTTCTCTCTGTCTCTGTCGCTGGGGTCTCCATGTCCATTGCTCTCTGTGTCTCTTTCTCCTCGAACCTCTGTGTCCGTTGTCTCCGCTCTCTGCCTCCTCCGATTCCGTCCTCTGGAATCTTTCAAGAGCACGAGAGGCATGTAATTGAGCTGGAGCCGTCTCCATGGTTGCAGCTGCAGAGTAACTGAAAGATCAATTTGGAACGACTCTCTGGAATAATTGTGCCTTAGTCGTGTCTGGGAGGCATAGTGGGGCTCTGTCTGAGGTGGCCAGGCCCTTCCGGGACCCTGGCAGGAGAAGGCCACCTGGAGCCCCCAGGACCCCTGGGCCAGGCTCTGGAGGGGACACTTGGCCTTGGCCAGAAACAGGAGGGGGTGGAAGTGGGCGAAGGGGAAGGGAGGCCAGTCTCAGCCCCCCATGCCCTCCCAGAGATGTTCCTGCCTCTCTGCTCCTACCCGCTGTGCCCCACTCCTGTTTATAATTTATGCTTATGATCAGAATGATCAGCAATAATGATAACATGATTATAATTGCTGAGCTGCCTGGCTCAATTGCAGTGCTGTTGGTAAATATTATGATAGAGAGTAGCGTGAGGTCACTGCCTCCCAGAGCCTGAGAGATGGCGTGGGGGATGGCAGTGCCACAGGGTTACATGGTCCCTCCCCCGCTCCCAGCCAGGCTCACCCACCCCTCTGCTCCATCGTTTGCTCATCTATTTAACACCAGCAATCCTCCCTGTGTCTAACTCAGGGGTTCTCAAACTAC
>NW_005312338.1:0-903 GCF_000412655.1 Myotis brandtii
AGGGTTCAGTCCTCAGGGTGATACTGAGAAGGAAATAGTCACACAGAGTGAACTATTGTACACTAGATTAGAGCTCACAGTGTTTTGCCTGGAGCTTAACCTGCAGGCAGGCCAGGTCCAGCAGAGCCAGTCAGAAATCAGAACTTGTCTACCTCCTCCCAGGGTGTCCTTGAGGTCGCCTGGGACTGCTTCTGGGAACCACGATGAGAGGCGAACACACACACATACACTCAGGCCGGGGCCAAGGGCTTCATTGTGTGAAGCCTCCCAATAGCCATTGACATCGCCCTTTCAGAGAACTGTGACCTCTGATTCTTTCTGGTGCCAAGGGCTCTTGTTCTGTTGTTATAAACACTTCTTTTCTTCTGCTGGAGACCCTGAAGGAGATAAGTAGTTTTTCTGTGTCCTGGCCCAACACACTTAAAATGTTATTTTTACCAAATAAAAGATAAGAAAATCAAATAGAATAAAAGTGCTTACTATAAAATACACAGCCCTTGCCCCTTCCCTCTCAGGCCCCGTCTGGATCCTCAGAGATGACTCCTCTTGACTACTTGAATTGCAGGCCTTAAGGGCAGCTGCTCTTTCCCTTCATTCCTTGTACTCATTGAAAATATGGTTGAGTAACTAATCCTTTAAAGCACATAAGTTTGAAAGGTGGAAAGTGTTTTCCTTGAGATTTTAAACTGAAAATCCCTGGGATTCTCTTGCCTCAAGTTTTCTTAGAGTTCTATGTATAAAGCAATACACATCTAGGAATTTGTTTTATATAATAAAATTGTTTTTATTTGTTACATGCCTTTATTTTTATTATGTTTATATATTAATTGCATATATTTACATTATACATCTATATTTTATTAATGCTCACCCAAGAATATTTTTTTCCATTGACTTTTTTGG
>NW_005312339.1:0-903 GCF_000412655.1 Myotis brandtii
ACTGAACTGGGCTTTGAAAATAGGCTGTTATCAGACATGACTTGGAGAGTGTAAGCATTTTCATCCCAGGACAGCGAAAAGGATGAGCTGACCCTGTGGGCCATTGCGAGAAAAATACATTTGCTTAACTTTGGTATCCAACTGTGTCCAGCATCTTAAAAATTGGCTTTGCGGGTCTAAAAGCCAATTACCCAACCACAGAGTGGACTCACATGTAGCTAATCTGATTCTGGCTCAAAGAACAGAAGAGGTTGCGCATCTTCCCAATTGGGTGGGAGGGAGGCAGGTGCCAGGGTGAGGACCCAGCACTCATTGCCCAGCAGGTGTGAGGACCAGCTGCATCTCGCCCTGGTGCATCCCTGGAGAGCTTCTGGAGCCCTGGGCCTCCTGCTGCCCCTGTCCCAGCAGGAGGGAGGCAGTCTCTACCTTATTCAACTAAAACCCTCGTGGCCCCCTGGAGTGCCCAATACAAGTCACCATCAAGTCTAAAATAAGCAAACATATTTACCACTGACAGAGCAAATGAAATTTACTATTCACTCACCTCTTCAGTGACATGAAGGAAGGCCCCATCCCCGGAGCCAGGGTCTGTAACGGGGACCCCGTTCATAGCATCGACCTCCTCCAGAGTGTCATTCAGGATGTCACCAGACCCTGGGGAAGCAGGCGTTCTGTAATTAATAACTGCACTTTGTGGTCTTGAAAAAGAAGAGCTCCCTCTTCACCGACTGACTTGGAAAGATGCCCAGGGTACAGGATTAAGAGAAAAAATCCAAGGCAGTATTACATGTGCCCGAGGCCTGCGATCGGCCTGCATTTTCTGCCCTTTTTCAGAGGGGTAACCATTTCAGACCAAAGTTACAGCCAACGTTGGAGCACCGAGCTTTAGGTACAAGGTCAAAA
>NW_005312340.1:0-903 GCF_000412655.1 Myotis brandtii
GGAGACAAGTGTTCCCTCTCCCATAGAAGCTGCATTGAAGAGATCAGTACCCCACAAATTCAATGTGCACAAGGCCACCCTGTTAAAATGCACATCTGATGCTGAGAGCTGGCTGGTCTTGCAATTCTGCTTCTTAAACAAACTCTGGTAAAGCTAATGTTTTTGGTCTATGACATCACTTTGAGTAGCAAGGTCATAGGGTGATACAGGAAAGAACACAGGCAGGTACAATAAGATGGACATCAGAGCTGTGCCAGGGAAATTATGGCAGACTGTGGGAGGACAAGTAAGCAGGAAAGGGCATCTACATAGGGATAAATAGGAGTTGGCCAAGCAATGAGGCCAAAGGAAAGAAGTACGTTCCATGCAGAGAGTGAAGAGCAGTGTGAGGTGGGAAATTGTGATAGGTAAGTGGGGAGAGAAACCACTTGAAAGTGTGGGTATTACTGTGGGAGCAATGGGGGAGTGGGGGGGGGGAGACCACTGAAGGTTTTAAGCAGGTGGGTGATATGATTAGATTCTAGAAAGCTCACTCTGGCTGCAGTGTGACTAGATTAGTTGAGCCGAGACTGGAGACAGTGTGACTAGTGAAGATACTGTTAGCATTTTCACACAAGATGGTAGAGTCAACAAAGTCACTGTTTCAACCACTCTCTTGTTAAAATGTCCATACTTCCTGACTAGGAAAGGTCCACATTCTGTTAGAGCATGACTTGATGTTTTCAAATAATAATCAAAATCTCCTATATTAGTTTCCTAGGGTTGCCATAACAAAGTACTGAAAACTGGGTGGTTTAAAACAAGAGCAATGTCTTTTGGCACAGTTCTGGAGGCTGGAAGTCTGAAATCAGGGTGTCGGCGGGGCCCCCCTCTCCCTGAGGGCTCCAGGGAAGAGTCCTCCTT
>NW_005312341.1:0-903 GCF_000412655.1 Myotis brandtii
TAAAAAAATCAATAAAATATATTAAAAAAATAAAAAGCCATTGTAATTACCCAGGATTAGATGATCTTGTTGATAAATCAGCAAATACCAAAATGGGGACTGTATTCTCAGATGACACAAATTACTTCTGAAACTAGATGCCCTTGAGAGTTGCCAGCTCTACAGACTTGCTTTTTTATTCAGACGCCAGAGAGATTTCTTCTGGAGTAGTCAATAAATACTGAGTAAATTAACTTGCTTACTGCAGGTATGGTGGCGTGGCCCTGTGGGGCTGAGACCGCTTTTAATTTGTTATTTGTAGAGTGATGTCAAATGTTTTGTGTCAGTCTCAAGCCTATGGATAACTAATGCTGTGGTTTGATGGCCTTTGTGGGTCTTTTCTTTGTAAAATGCCTTCACCAATAACCATCAGAAACCTTTGGATAAAAAAAAGGTTTATTATTCTGTTTCTGGAAAGCATATGGCACACCTGGGGTCACACCACAAGGTCACTGGTAGAGAGAGGGGGTATGTTGGCCTGGGGTTTTGCTTTTACTGGGGCTGAGGGTAGGAGCCTAGGATTTTGTGGGTCCACTATAGGTGAATTTAAAACATAGCAGCAGGAATTCAAATTGTTGAAAGAGAAAAAACAAGCAGCCCAAATGGTCAGTTATGGAAACCAACCAGAATCTCTAAAGCAAAGGAGCCCTGACTGGGGCAAGGGAGGGTCTTTATTTAGTCACGTAGCTGTGGCTGGCAATGTGTTTATTCCAGATAGCTGGCTTTCAATTAGATGCCTCTTTCAAGTGGATGGCTTGGCAATCAAAGCTTAAATCAGATTGTCCAGCTGGCATGGCTCAGTGGTTGAATGTCTACCATGAACCAGGAGGTCACAGTTCAATTCTTGGTCAGAGCAAATGTCCT
>NW_005312342.1:0-903 GCF_000412655.1 Myotis brandtii
GTCACGCTGCTCCTCTCCAGGGTCAGCCCATTCCACGGAAGCTTCTTTAATTTGCAACCTTTGGCTGGAAAAAGGTTACAAGCAGTTTCTGGTGACTCCTCATTATATTTTATAAATCACACTATTACTCAGTGATTCCAAATTCCATAGTAACCGCAACCATATGATAGTAACCACCTAATTATTTTTCTATAATGCAGAACAGAAAATTTGATGGGTTGGAGAAAATAACTAAGGAATGGTTTTTTGCCTAAAGAGAGTGTTGGGCAGGGGCTGCAGACAGGTGAGGGCATTTGTGCCACCCTCTAGTCTTCCTTGTTAGTGCCTCTGCAGCAAGCCAGCCAAGGCGCTGTCAGTGTGGAGAAGAAAGCTGCTAGCATGGCATACATTTCTAACAGCAGAGGCAGGAAGATAGCTTGTTTCTCAGTGTGATCTGAAGATACATGTCATTTGTTCATAAATCTGTATAGATATTATTATTCTATTTTATAGTATTTGCTTGACATCTACAAGTATACAGAATATTTTGTTTGTTTGTTTTTTCTTTAAAGGACTATTAGTACTCTCATACCGTATCTGTTGACTGTCAGCTCTCTAAATACATGTAAATCCTCAGAGATTCTTTCTTAAGTGATATTGACAAACTGATATTTGAAGTTTTTAGGATGGTCCCAGGATTGCGGCTGCAGGGTACTCCACAGCTGGAATGTAAAATCTATTTACTTTCAACTGCCACACAGAATACATTACAGTATATTGTGCTAGCATATCAGATGTGGATAAAAAGATGGAGTTCTCATAGTGCTTGTCAAGTTTTATGTGTTGTGCAAAAAGGTATTACATTATCATTTTAATTGTGAATGTTAAATGCTTAATGCAAGTCCAATAGGATTTGTTTTATGG
>NW_005312343.1:0-903 GCF_000412655.1 Myotis brandtii
CACACTCTCACATACATTCACACATTCACACATTCACACACATTCACATACTCTCACACACTCACACATACACACACATTCACATACACACTCACACACCACACATTCATATACTCTCTCACTCACATACTCAGACACACACTCTCACACACCCTCATTCCCACTCACATACATGCATTCGCACATTCTCTCACACTCTCACACATACACACACACACTCACACATACACATACCCAGGACTGCCTTTTGATTAGCATCCCCTCCTGCTTTTTTTACCCCAAAGATAAGCCAGGCCCTAACTTCTTCCCCCAATAATGTGGCTGAAGCAGGGTTTGCATGTGTGGGTGGTGCTCCTCTCATCCAGGTGTGAAAATGCTTCTCCAGGGTTCACTCCAAGTAGCTCAGGTTGACACAAATCCCCGGGGCCCTTGAGCTAAGAGAGGGGCGCACTGGATGAATGGCTGCCGTTGCCTGTTTTCTCCTGGGAGAGGGGGCCCGGCCACGGAAAACTGCCAGGGATGGCACGTTCCTCCCTCGGAACAAAACCTCACCAGTCTCCATTCTTCTAAAGACTAAAAATAAATTCAGAATTAATCACAACAGAAAAGGAACAGTCTCTTCAATGACTATAATTAGCTCTCTGCTCATTAATGAAGGCTTATTGGAGTCCCCACTTTTTTGCTTACTAATCACACGCCTGGCACATGTGGCTTCACCTCTCTAAGTCTCCACCTCCTCATCGGCAGAATAGAATCCGTGATCCCTGCCCCATAAGACCCTGGGAGGACCACGGGAGGCCACCTGGGGCAACGTTCTTGGTCAAGGGCCCCGCTCTATCCCACGTGCACAAGGCTGAGTCCAGACCAGAAGAGAACTCACTCTGGGTATTTGAGAAGCCAGAG
>NW_005312344.1:0-903 GCF_000412655.1 Myotis brandtii
GGGGGGGGAGGCATTTCCTGGTGCAGGAAGGGTAGAGACAGAAGATTGGCATTAACTAAAATGTGTAGGCAAAACTATCAAATAACAGAAATAATCCGAGTATTTTATAATATTTTTAACCTTTCTTATAAAAATATACATGTGACTTATCAATGCATTTCACATGGTTGAAATTTTCATAATGATCATTTACATTCCTGGAACTGAATCATTTTATGCATGTACTTATAAAATATCTTCTTTTGATTTCAAATAATCAGCCAAAGCAAAATATGTAGAAAAATAAATATGTAGAAAAAGTGATTTGTGAATGAGCAACTTCAAAAATTCCTAAAAGTTCATCCTCAGATAAATGTTCCTTCCAGTGTCCTAGTTACCTCTTGTAAATTACTCATCCATTCATCAACTTACTTTACTAAAAAAAAATGTATCTGACAAAGGGAAATAATTTATCTATAACCAGGTTAAATATAGACTACATTGAGCTTTTTCAAAATGACTTTGGGGAAAATACCTTGGAAAATGTTTAGCCTGAAATCACCTAGTTTCAAAAACTATACCTAGTCTCTGATGGTAAAAATGAATGATCATCAACCAGTGTCCACCCTCCCTGAGATACACAGTGTTAGGTGGAGCCGCATCAAAGCTTACACTTAAAACAAATTATTATGGTCAATATGCAATCAATATACAATATACAGTCATATCAAATGCTAATCATAGTAGCATGTGTCCGAGTACACACTGGAAATAATGTGGGCCATTTTGACTTCCTGAAACAAAGAAAGTTGGAAAGCCAGATAAAGTGCAGACTCGAGCCATAAAATGACAATGGGACACAGGATCTAATATTAACAAAATGGCCAGGATGAAGCAAACACCAACCAAATCCTGAAGTGCCAG
>NW_005312345.1:0-903 GCF_000412655.1 Myotis brandtii
CTGCACATTGAGGAGACGTTCTGTCTGTGAAGGGACTGATTCTGGATGGGGTGTCCCCTAAGAATGCCCTTGCTGTCCTGAGACCAGGCTGTGAGCTCTGCCCCACGTGTTGACATATCTAATAGGCAGTGTCATCAGAGTCTCTTTCGTTTTCTCCACCTTAGAACCTACTGCCAAGATTCTGCTTTTTAAAAGCCCCCTTTTCTTCCTGGGGCCCAAGCGCTTGCCCTCAGTCCGGAAGCCAGAGCCCAGGCTCTTCTGCTGGCCTGGCCTTTGAGACCTTTTACAGCCCAGCCTTCACTTACCTTTTCAGTTTCATCGTTTTGCATCCACTCTGCTGGGCTCCCAAGTGTCCTCCCTCCCTTTTCCAACTTGTCCCCAATGCCCTCCTTCTCTTCATCCGACTCCCTCAAGACCCTCCCTTTCCATCAGCCCCTTGCTGACCTCATCCCCGTAGTGGATGCCTCCACGAGGGCGGGTCTCCAGTCCTTCCTGTCTGCCCAGCTCACCCACCCCTCCTCAAGCCAAGGTGGCTTGGAGAGCAGGTTTCTCTTAGCCCAGAGTTTTGAAGGTGGAAACACTGGCTCCTTCATTTTCCCATGCTGAGGGGGTGGTTCTAGAAGAAGAGGTGCCTGGATGAGGTGTGACCTGGTGAGCAGTCTAGCAGCCCTTGCCCTTTGACCAGACCAGGAGGGCAGTGCCTGGGAGCAAGACAGAGTCTTTGAATGTTGGGGCAATGGGAGAGATGCCTGTGGTCAGGGAGGCACAGAGCCTAGAGGGGAGGTATTTGCTCAGAAAAGAAACATTGTTCAGTGGCCTTGGAGTGGGGGGTGGATACTATGCACCATTAGAGTAAAGAATATGCAATTTTGTCCTAGCTGGTTTGGCTCAATGGATAGAGTA
>NW_005312346.1:0-903 GCF_000412655.1 Myotis brandtii
ACCTCCTGGTTTATAGGTCAATGCTCAACCGCTGAGCTACACTAAGATCTAACTGCAGGTCTAATAGCTACAAAGTAGCGATGAATATAACCATACTTCACTATACCAGCAACAACTCTCAATATGGTATAAAAATACTTGTGACAAAGCCAGAGGCACTGCAATTATTCCCGTGGCTGGTTGCCTACAGTCAGATTTGAAGATTTAAGTTGAAAATAAAGAAGTCATTCCCCCCCATTCAAGTTCATACATCCCCTGGATTCTAGCCACGAACCCCTTGTGGATATGGGACTCCAGCGTAAGAGTCCCTTCTTTTATCCTGTTCTGCTATTTTTGGGTAGTATTTCATTGTCTTCTAACATCATAGGTCCTTTATTCATCTTTTAAGTCGGTTTTTTATTGTCTGATTCTCCCTACTGAAATGTAGGTTCCACGAAGCCAGGATGCTTGCCTATCTTGTTCACTAGTGTCCAGAACAGGGCCTGGCACTTACCGGAGGCTCCTTAAATATTGGTCCATGAAAGTGCAGAAGGCACCAGCACTGAGCCCAGGCAGAGTGGCACGGAGTTTTCTTGACTTCTCTTATTTCCCTCTCTCCTGTCTTCCTTCTCTGTTTTCTATCCTTTTTCTTTCACCTTTACAATCTTTCTCCTTACCCGCCCCCCCCTTTTTAAAAAAAAAAATCACATATTTTTCATTTCTCTCTCATTCAACAAGTATGTACTGACAATACACTTGTGATAAGACAGACCCAGACCTGGCGCTCCTAGAGCTGGGCAGTGGCTAAGAACATGGCCTTCAGGCCAACACAAGTTCAATGTCTGCCTCTCCATCATGCTTGCCATCTGCCTATGGGTAAACCTCTTACCCAGTGGTTCTCAACCTTCCTAATGCCATGACCCT
>NW_005312347.1:0-903 GCF_000412655.1 Myotis brandtii
AACCTTTATCTTTGGGGGGAAAGATAAAGCTTAAGCATAGGGGCCTTGACTGCCTGTGAAGTATCTTTGCCAAGTAATTCAATATGAATCTAATGAGACCACTAGATCTAACTACCAGTGTATAGGAAATACAGAGGAAGGGAGGGATATGTTAAATGACACCACAAGAATTTAATCAGCAGCATCAAAAGGTGAAAAATTTTCCAGGGCGAATGACTCCATTTCTTCAACAAATGATTGGCAGGGGGAGAAGGGATCTTACACACAGTACTAGAGATTTAAGAGACTTATCAATGCAATGTGTAGAGTGATTTTGATTCCAATTCAAATAAACCAACTGTAAAAAGACATTGATGGGACAATCTGAGATATTTGAACAGTGCTTGGACATTTGATGATAGTAAAAAATTGTTATTTTCTTTAGAGGTGATGCTGGTATTACAGTTACGTTAAGAAAGTTCTTCTTTCTTGGAAAAACATATTAAAGTGTGTACAGGTAATAACAGGATGCTATAAAACAGAAATAATTATAACTATTATATGTATTACATTACATATGTAATAAATATGTAAAATTTAATTACATGTTATGAGATAATGTGTAATAAATGATTTACTTCAAAATAATCTAGCAGTTGGACAGTTGGTTGGCGACAGATGATAAAACAAGATCTGTCCTACACTGACAATTATTGCAACTGGTCAGTAGATTTATGGGGGTTCATTATAATATTCTCTCTAATTCTGTGTATGTTTGGAATGGTCCATGATGAAAAAGTAAAGAGCACAAAAGAATATGGGCTTTGGAGAGAGGGAGACAGCCTAAATTTACCTCTGGTTGGGCCAATTACTCTTTGATTTGGTTTCCCCATGAAGACAAAAATAGCTCCTGCCTCGTAGGGC
>NW_005312348.1:0-903 GCF_000412655.1 Myotis brandtii
CCCACCCCAGTACTTTCAGCACCCTTCCCACAATCCCCTGGCAGCCCCCACCCCAGGTCTCACCGAGTTCGGAGCAGGTCATGGTCATAGTAGCGGCAGACGGCCCGACGCCCACAGCTCCAGTCCCAGTGCACACAGGTGGTGTCGATGGCACTGCCGTGGATCACAGGACTGGGCATCCAGGCTGCAGGAGGAGGTGCTCAGGGGACAACGGATCTGGCATTCCTATACCCCCTCCCCCTATTCCCTGGTATACACAACCCCTCAGGGGCTCTGAGCCACTGGAGGCCTCTGGGCCCATCTGTCCTTGGCCCTCAAGCCCACCCCTCACCCTGATATCAGATGCTACCTCCCTGCTGGGCTGTCTAGCTGCTGATACACCCACCTGCAGGTCCCTGGGTTGGATCTGCTTCCCCATGGGCCAGTGAACCCCAAGGCCAGGAACTGGGTCTCACTCATCCCTGTGCCCCCAGCCCCCATACACAGTGAGTGTCTGGACCAGAGGTTCTTTACCTAAAACTCTCAGGAGCATGAACTGGATTCCCACAGCCAGAGTCTTGTCTTCTTTCTTCACTCCCCTGACAAGAAGGGAAATGGGTGACATGAGGATCGAGAGGGGTCCAGCCCTCAAGGAGCTCTCACATTCCTTCTCTCCCGCCACCCAATGCCAGCCTTCCCTCAGTCTTAAGGCCCTTGGGTGGGATGGGGCCGGGACCTCAGGCTCTACACTCCATTTGTGACCAACCCTCAGAGCCTGATCCCCGTGTACCAGACATAGCCACTGACCGTCAGGGTCCTGTGCTGACCTCCCTATGTTCCTGGTCACAGATACCTCCCATCCCTATCCCCTGGCTCCACCAAATTCTCCCCTTCCTCATACACTGGACAAAACCTGGAGCTGGG
>NW_005312349.1:0-903 GCF_000412655.1 Myotis brandtii
CCGCAGACAGAAGTTGTCCTCAGCCTCAGGCTCCCCTGCACTCTGGGCAGTTCTCACCACGTATTCCCTGCCTAGAGCGCTGCGTGGACACCTGGCTGTTTCCATCCCAGTCTCCATCCCGTATGGATCACATTTCCTCCCTGACTGAGTTTGAGGGGTGATTACTCAGACCAGAAACTCTCTCTCTTACTGAGACTGCTGAGGGCGTTTGCCTCAGAGAACCATCCCTCTCTCCACTCCTGCTGTTTAAGGCTGTTGGCAGGGAACCTGTGCCCAGAATTTCAGCGTGTGAGGCCAGCCACCATCCTCATCTTCCCTTTATTATAATAATTTTTCATTTAGAAAGTACATCTTGTCTTTATATCTCCCTCTTAAATGTGTGTTCCTGTTCTCAGGCCCCTAAGGGAAACCAGGAACACACGATGTTCGATGCCATCTGAAATTCGGAGATGATGGCTCACCCAGGACGGGGGGGCTGTGATTTTCTGTCTCCCGTTGTCTAATGACACAAGACACAGCGGCTACAGAAGTGAGAACAGAAAGACTTGACTAGATTTTTGGTCAGAATCATAGAAACATTGCCAACAGGTAAACTGTCTTAGAAATATAAAAATTGGTTCTCTCAAGTTTGTTTTTATTAAAACATGTTTACTCACAAATTCCTTATGAAACATTTCAAAGTGAAAACCAAAATACCATGTAAACACCCCACCTGGGAGTATCTATTGAGCAGCACCCATAGGACAAACACTATTCTAGGATCTAAGGAAGCAGCAAAGAACAGGACAGGGAAACTCCTGTCCCGGAACTTGCAGATCAATGCTGTAAACTGAATGTTACTAAGGACCAGGATTCTAGCTCAATGACTGAGGATTATAGAAAATAAAGAGAGAGAGAGAGAGA
>NW_005312350.1:0-903 GCF_000412655.1 Myotis brandtii
TTTTTTTTTTTTTTTTTTTTTTTACTCTATCATCCATTTCCTGAGGAGTGCACCTCCCATTTGTATTTTGAACTTCGATCTGCAGGCTCATCTTCTAGGATGTTTCTTGTTGCTGTTTTCCATTGTTTGGTCCCACCCTTTCATGTTAGGTCACTTGGCAGTGTCCTCTCCACGACTGACCAGGACACCCTGTCAACAGACAGCACCCAACCCCTGGTTTATCCCACTTCTGATCCTGCCTCAGAAACAGCAGCCAATCCTGGACTGATCCCCACTTCCCTTTTCCATCCTGGGAACCTTCAGTGGGAACTACAACTTACAAAAATGCTGCCTTCCTCCCTCTTGTTGACAGCATTCCAGGTTCCTCTGGGCTGTCCCCTTTGCCCCCTCCCCCTCCTTGGTGCAATAATCAATCACCTGAATAGAGTCTTTAGTTAATTAGGCATAGTCCAACCTTGGGCTTTTTTAGATGATGGGCTCCCTGAGGCAGAGTCCTTCACGTTCTTACATTGCCTGTAGATCTTTAGGCCTAATAACTTTGGGACCACAGAGATATTCCTCAGGACTCGTAGGAGAATGAATGGTCTTTTATGGGCCCATTCCCTGGTTATTGCATGCTCCTTCCCTCAATTTCTTATTATGGAACATCTGTCTTCCACTCTCACTAAAATGTCAATTCCAAAAAGGTAGGACTGGAATCTCAGTCATCTTTATACATCACACAACCCTGAGCTCAAAGGATATGGTCACTCATCATATTTTTATGGAGGTGGGCATTACTCTTTGCCAGGAACTGGCTTAGAGCTAAGCATTTAGTTATGGGCAAGACCCAGTCTCTGCTCTCAAAGAGCCTGCAGTCTAATGGAGATCACTGACAACCAAACCGGCAAGTACAAAACACTC
>NW_005312351.1:0-903 GCF_000412655.1 Myotis brandtii
CCTTAACATAATTCTTTAGCATGAAAAGAAGTCTATGCATTCTTCTTCCAATTCATATAATTTATAAATTGTAACACTGAGAGATTGGCCTACTTTTTCTGAATATCAATGCCAAAAAGACAAACCCTGCCAAGCAACTTAATGAGTAATCTTAATGCTGTCTCTGCCATCCATATGCTATCTCTCCCTGAGGACATCTACATTATGTCTTTAAAAATTACAGAAGTTTGTATACCCATGAAAATTACATGTATGTACGCCAGTAAAGAAAAATAATATGGTCAATTTATAGCATCCATACATTTGTTTACAAGTAGGTTACATTTGTTTACAAGCACACACCCTTCATAGTTTTTAACAATTTTAGCAATGAACATATGATACTGACAGACACGTCGCCTTCTGGAAGGAGAAAGATGAATACCCTGCACATTGATTAAAAGGATTTGAGGGAAATCGAGGTGAATAAAATGGTGAAAGTGACACCTTTGTATGTTCAATAGAAATAAGGTTCTCTCCTTGGTTGCCTACCACTTAGAAGGAATTGGACGAGAGGTTGCAATCTGAGTGACATGAAGCAGAATCAAAGATGGGACAGTGTCCAGGGATGGCGCACTCTCCCCTGGGGAGGAAATCCTACTCAAGGTCACCCTAGAAGTCACCCTCTGGTCCACTGCATTGTGACAACCAGCACTAAGATCTGTCCAGAGCAGGCAGCAATCTGGACACTTTCCACTTGCAGTTACAGAGATGCACACCTACACTAAACATAAAGGAAATTTAAGACGGGGTTGGGCAGAGTCCAGGCAAATGGTCAATCTTGTGCTGGTTCCTGTGGGAGAAGAGGGGAAAGGTATGCTATGCTTATAAAGGGAAAATGACATCATCTGGGACATCTTAGGG
>NW_005312352.1:0-903 GCF_000412655.1 Myotis brandtii
CCCTCCTCAAACTCTCCCTTCCCTGAGGTTCACGGTTGATCCCTCCAGCTCCCCAGGAATCTGTTTCCTCTCTTTCCACATCTATAGTTGTACTTTCAAGGTTCATGAGTCAAATGCTCCTTTTATGCACTGATTCACTTTGGGCCAGTGACTTCGCCTCTCTGGGCCTCAGTTTCCTCATCTGACAAATGGGGCAATGACAGCACCTACCTGCCAAGAGTTTTGGTGACATGAGGTTAGTCTAGAGCTGGACACAGGGCTCCCTGCCCGGTAGGGGTGCTCAGCAAACAGCCCAAACAGCCCCACCAGCACCGGCCAGGGGATCCTCGGGTGAGGCTGCACCAGGCACCGCTGACCAGGCCAGCATCTGGGGCTGACTCGCAGCCAACTGCTGGCCCATTTCCCAGACCTGGCAAAGCCCCCAGCAGTGTCTGCCTCCCTCAGGCTGGGCTGGCAGCCGAGGGTCCGTCTGAGGAGGGGCTGTCTCGGAGGGTATTTCTAACACAGATTAATGATGTCCCTTTCCTGCTCACACTCCCTCCATGGCTCCCGAGTGCCCTGTAGGCCTCCAGGCCTGCTCTGGCCCAGTGGGGCTACAGCATCCCTGTCTGGCTTGATCTCCCCTGACTGGAGCCTCCTTCAAGCCAGCCAGAGTCCCAGTGTCATCCCGCAAAGAGCCACCGCTACAAACAATCGATTTAACAAAACGGACATCCCAGAAGCCTTTCCTGGGTCCCAGGAAGGGGGAATTCCACCCCCCGTTGGGAATAAAGATTGGGAAACTGAGGCTCCAAGAGGCCAAGTCACCTTTCCAAGAGCTCCCAGCCGAGCCCACTCCAAATCACACACTCGAAGCGCTATTCACTGTGCAGGAGACTATCTCTTGGTGGGGGTGGGGGGGGG
>NW_005312353.1:0-904 GCF_000412655.1 Myotis brandtii
TTGGACAATGAAATGTATCAACAATTAGAAGGTCCACATATCTGTCAGCTTAGTGAACTAGTATTCCAAATGATCAATGCATGATTTTATAAAGTCATGCTTGGGTAAAAGATCCATTCAAAGGGCAAGGTAGACCAATTGGTTTTAATGTAACAATTTAAAAAGTTAATGTATATGGCTTCAGGTTCCACATTGCAACTAACCTGTAAGAAACTGCCACTTGTCAAGTTATGGTGTAGTTTCAAATTGGATTTGTCTGATTGTTTTCTCATGTTTAGATGCAGTGTAAACATTTTTAGTAAGAAATACCACATAATATTAGTCTGTCCCATTAATGTTGATGGTAAATTTGATCTCCATTGTAAAGGTACCTACTGTTCTATGTAAGTAATTTGTGGAGTGACTTTTAAACAATGTGAATATCCTATTCTTCTACCAAATGGTTTTAGCATCCACCAATGATCCTTGTCTGAATCAGTTATACTTTGGTGGTTGTGATTATAGTTGTTAGCATCTGCTTTAATAATAACAGCAATAAAAACCAAATTGTATTTTCAAAATACTTGTGAACTTAGAAAGCTCTATTCATATATATTGTCACTGCAATTCTGTGGTTTAGTTTCCCATCATAGACGTTTCTGAGCCCAGACTCTTCTGAGCCCAGAGCTACTTAAGAAGAAAGGATGTGGCCTAGTCGAGACTGGAAGTTAGTTGTCTTTGCCTTGGATAGTTTTTACTGTTCCTTACCTCTTTTGCTGGTATTTCTTGTGTTTTTAGTGGTTCAATTTGTGGATCCTAGAATAATCTCAGGATCAGTTTTTGTCTAATTATATGTTAAAACTTGTATTGCAAACCTACCAAGTAGTTACAGCTTAGAGAAATGCACATATTAATCTTTAAAAAA
>NW_005312354.1:0-904 GCF_000412655.1 Myotis brandtii
TTTTTTCAACTTTCATAATGGAAGAAAATATAATTAGTCTGTGGTTTAACAAATGGAAACAATAAAATAAAATTTAGCAACAAAGCCATCCTTACAAAGGGACACAAATAGTGAGTTGAATGCCCACTTTCATTAGGGACTATGAGTACAAAGTATTGTATTAAAGAAGGAAAACTATTTTTATTCTGTTCCTACAAAGCAGTTTAGTTTGGTAGGGATGGGGGTTAGGATGCACATGGACAAGCACAAGTATTAAGTGACACATTATCCAATGCAAATTGGAGATCCAATGAAAGTTAATGGCAAAACAACCACACCACCAAAGATGCCAAGTAGCATGGTGACTTATTACAAAACCAGACAGACTGACTTTGGACCCTGGCTTTCCCTCCTAACGCTGCATATTGATGTACATGTGGGTTCGCATCTCTGAGCCTCTGTTTCCTTGAGTCTAAAAAGGGAATCATTCCACTTTTCTTGTAGGAATGCTGTGAGGCTTAAACTAGATAATATATGTAGCGTACTTAGAACAGTGCCGGCCTCAAAAAATTATAAATGACATATATAATGAGCCAATTATGTGTGCTATGAAAAGGGGAAGAGAAAGGAAAGACAAAAGTGCATAGTTCCGTAGGCTGAAACAAGAATAAGCAAAAGGCCCAGAGCCACAGAGCCACGGGGAGGCAATATGAATGGGTATAATCAGTATGTAAGAAAGCCATCTGGCAGCATGGCATATAGAGGCTCTAAGGGCATGGGGAGAGGTGGCAGCAAGATGGACAGGGAAAGTGGCCCAGTACTCCAGGCACAGTACTCTAGGCCCAGTATTCTGGGCACAGTACTCCAGCCCTAGTACTCTAGGCCGAGTACCCCAGGCACAGCACTCTAGGCACAGTACTTTAGG
>NW_005312355.1:0-904 GCF_000412655.1 Myotis brandtii
GTGGGCTTCAGGCTCTCCACCCCTCTATGCCATTTCCTCCTGCTACCTTCTACCTCAGTGCCCAGTGATTATAATAGGAAGGGTTGGCCTCTTTGTAATATGAAATAATGCTATCTAATATGAGTCTTCTAGGCTAGGATTGGTAAATTAATAAGAGTTTCCAGGTTTTAAAATATCTTTTTTTCCTTCGACAAATCTTATTTTATAGTACTATTGTCTTTGCAAAATACAATTAGAATACCATGAAAGAAATCTTAACTTTTTCTTTTTCTTTGTATTGCTGCTGGAATAATCTTAAACTACCCCAAAGCAAATGGGATGTGTATGTGGTGAAGGTCAGTAAAATAATTTCTAAAGAGAAAAGAACATTAATACATTTCAATATTATTCCCACTGGTTCATTTCTGCTCCAATGAATGATCTATCTATGTATCTATTCCATTTTGTGCCTGTTTTAGTATCTCTCTAAGTTACATACAGAGAAATGTAATTGCCATAGGGTATGCACATTTTACATTCTGTATTTTACTATATAATGACAAATTGTGCTACAAAGTGACGAGACTGATTTGCGCTTACACTGTGAGTGACTGAGAGTAACCTTTACTCACCAGTGCGAGGCATTTTACATAACTTACACCACTGAGATTCTCTCAAGGATCCTCCACAACAGGGAATCTCATTCTCATTTTATATAGGAAGGGAAGGAGGTTCAAAGAGTTAAAGCAACTAGCTCAAGAAATCACAGATAAGAAGTGGCAATTTGGGAACCTTTCAAGCAAAGCACAAGACACCAATTATTTTATCCCTTGATTCCAGAAATCTGTATTTTGGGTTAATCTTTATAATCTGGCTACTGTTCTTTTCCTCCTGTCCTAGTAAGTAATCTAGAAAAAAAAAAAAA
>NW_005312356.1:0-904 GCF_000412655.1 Myotis brandtii
TCCTCCTCCTCCTCCTCCTCCTCCTCATGTGTTTTTCCAGAAGGTAAACTTTGTCAATTTCCTCACCTGGCTGGGAGAGTTCTCCAAAATTCCCAAGTAACCTTGAAGTTTCACAGCCTGGAATGGTCCACATTTCCTTTGCAAACAAGGTGATTGCCATAGGTATTTGGGCTTCAGGCTATTTAGGGCATCAGCTGTCTACAGGGGGAATAAGGGCTCCTGTTCCCCCCTAGGGAGGCTATATTTCCTTTGCCCAAGCACTCACTCATTAGGACTTGCACTTCTTCCCCAGTGGGAAAGCCCTATCAGGAGAAGAAATCTTGATGGTGCCTGGAAAGGTTAGACAATGTGGCCTGATCCAGCAAAGGGATAAGGATGCTGGCTCAGTTCCCTCCTTCACCACCTTTTCCCTTATCTTCCTCAGTTATGCTTTCTTATAAAATAATGCCAAGTTCACTTTCCTCAAATGTTACATTTCCTCAGAGGGGTCCTGCAGACACGCCCTTGCCCAGAGGCAGGGCAGTGCTGGGTCCCTTCCCACTGGCACTCGCACCCTCTCCCCCTCCAAAAGTGCAGTCTGCTTCATTTCATGCACAAAAAGCAACTCCCAACCATGAAGAAACACCTGGGAGAGGCAGGGCGCCCCTGGTACAAGATAATTAGAGATTATTATAATCGAAATTTCATTGCCACATCGAACTGTGTCTTTCAGCATTAATTAATCTCCAACCCCAGCCCCTGAGCCTCTCAACCCTCCTGCTGGAGAGAGCGCTTGTCAACCAGGCCAAGCCTTGCATCCTACACTGGGGGCAGGGGAGGGAGATAAGCACAAGTCCTCAGAGCTCTTGCCCCAGCAACTGTAATTCATCAGGGGTCTCCCTATGGAGCAGGTAGAGGGAGCAAC
>NW_005312357.1:0-904 GCF_000412655.1 Myotis brandtii
GATTTGTTCTTAATCAGACGTGGGGAAGACACACTCCACTTTAGGGAATCCTATATGCCAGGCACCTACCTACATTGGCACTGCTCCTCTGAGCCATCCTGAAGAGGAGGCTTCTTGTCCCCATCACATAGGTGAGGGGAGTAGAGGGAAAGGGCTGCATGCCATGTGGAAGTGACCAGGTCCTGTGAGACAGGCTGACACTCCCCTCCCCCACCTCACCAAGCCTCCCATAAAGCAATTTCAGGAGAAAATAATGATCTCACTCCAACAAAGACAGGGGTTGACGGAAATCCTCAAAGGGAAAGTTGATGAGGAATAAGCTTTTCCTTCTCATTCAGGCCCAGATATGCCTGTTATTGTGTATTTACTGTGCTTGTCTTGACAGGTCAACAGTGCCATTGATGTTAGTAAGGTTAATTATGTCAAGTCAGACACTTGTGAATACTGCTGTTCAGTACTCAGGACTGCCAAGTCACCTTCTTCCCCTGATTAACACCTCCTTTCCCCCTCAACTTAACTGTGTATTATTCCATAAAGCCTGTTCAAGTAGGGCAATCGCAAACGATGGGGATTGGCTACACTCTCAGGGCCAGCGCCAGACTCTTATTCTCAGTCTAGGGCAGCAATGCTCAAAGTCTTCCCTGGAGGCACTGCCACTCTGGCCCTGCTGCTCCTCACGTCTCCTCTCCCGTGACAACCCAAAGGAGCTCCCTGACTTGCATTCCCTTGGGTTCTTGCTGGGTTTTCCTGGATGGCTTTTTCAAACTTCTCTTAGCCGTGTCCAGTTGGGGGACATCCAGTGTTTTGGGGACTGAGCTGAAAGAGGCCCTAGCTTTTGCCAGTTGTCAGTGCCACAGTGGGATGATGTGTTCCTGTGGGAACTCCAGAAAAGAACTGCCGCTGG
>NW_005312358.1:0-904 GCF_000412655.1 Myotis brandtii
GTCATAGCGTGGTCCCGGATGGTTGTCCAGATGGTCGCTGTTTGGTCCATTTGCATATTATGCTTTTATTACATAGGATTGGGGTTACATTGGTTAACAAAATTATACAGGGTAAACAATATATTTTAATGGTGGTTTAAATCCCTTTAATTAAGGGATTCTATAATCACTGACAAAGCAAAATATCAATCTGAAGGAATTACCGCCTCAAAAATTTCAAGATTTCATCAGTTCTGAAATCACACAATAATTTTACCCTCTGAAAGAAAAGGGTGATTTTTTATTCATAAGAAACTGTGAAAGTCAGATTTTGGGTTATCAACTTGTATGGATTTGTGGCTATTCGCTTGAGACAGAAAGAGGATTGGAAAATTTTAAAAATGGTACTGAAGACTTACTTCAAGCAATTGAAAATTTTGGTTAGACTTGGTATTCTCTATTTTAAGTAGATGGACATTTAAAATTTTTGTTTTCCAAACATTGGTCTGGGTTAGGCAAGCAAGCAAGTCATCCACTTATGAAATCTGCATATATCTGACATCTTCATATGCTCTTCTCATTCTCTTAAAATCAGCAATAAACCATGAGGGCTATAAAAAGAGACTGTATAATTGTTCAGAGTTTGACTGACCTTTTATCTGAGCTAAGAGCTGCTTTGCATAATCAAGCAGGCCTCATACATACTCAACTCCAAATCATCTATTTCTCTGCAGACATCCTGATGAAGGTATTAGAATTGAGAACTTGCTTCCCTGAAGGGAAAAAAATGACAAGTCAATAAAGTGACCAGAGATTCTGATATGGACTCATTGTCTTATTGATAATAATCAGGACACTTTCTTGCATATTAACCTGAGAGCTTCTTTGGGGCAGGATACGTGTCTTATTTATATTTCAATTCTAA
>NW_005312359.1:0-904 GCF_000412655.1 Myotis brandtii
GCTGTTTTAGATGAATTTTGATGTTGACTTTTCAAAACCTATCTTTACCTGCTTTTCAGTATGTTGTTACACTAGTTTTGGTTATAAAAATAAATATCCACAATGCCCTCAATTAATAATTTTTGAAAATGATACCTGTACTTTATTTTTTACCTTCCATGAATCTCAGGTAATTATGAAGAAAAGATTTGAGTCGGTATTTTATGTTGTTACAAGTTTTTGTTTGTTGAATCCCCTGTTGTTGCTTTAAATAATGCTTCTGTCTGTGGAGTTGTTCTTATATTTTAATTAGAGTCTCTGAGTTTCCCAAACAGAGACACCTTTCCCATCAAAAAATGCATCAGCACATCAATGTCATGAAGAAGCAAGGCGAGGCTTCATCGGTTTCTACCTGCACAGGGAACTTTGCTGAGTCCATTGTGGGAGCGGCCCTGACACAGACCTTGCAGCGTTCATTGCTTTAGAACCTGGGCTGACGCAATAAACTGGCTGAGTGTTAGATAACATAAGGTTTGTGGAAATGAAGTTCCAAAATCTCCTAATGGATTATCTATGGTGCCTGCTAGGTGCAGAGGATCGTTTAATTCATTTAACCATGAGGCTATTTTTTTCTGACTAGAAAATTTATTTTTAACACCTTTTGAACGGTGTGAAAATAGGTTTCCAGATCCCAATACCAAAATCACACCAGCCCACAGCAAGGAATAGAAGGTGTTGTCCTAAAGCTCCTGCCCAATAACAAAATAGTCCAAGTTTCCCAAACTTAGCTTTTTAACTTAAGGAAAGGCAATGAACTAAGAACAGTGATTCTCAGGAAAAAAAGGGAACAGGGTATGGTATGGTGCACTGAAATAAACAAAATGCTCCATTTTCAGAGTAAAGAGTCAGGCGTTTTTGGTACTTT
>NW_005312360.1:0-904 GCF_000412655.1 Myotis brandtii
CATTGCTGCAGGATGGACCACAGCGACTCCCCCTGGCTGGCAGACACTTGGCGATCCACCTCTGGCTCTCGGGACCTGAGCAGCAGCAGCAGTCTCAGCAGCCGGCTGGGAGTGGACCCCCGGGACCCACTAGACCGCCGGCGCTCCTGTGAGCATGCCCAGAGGCGGCCAGGGCCTGGCAGTGGAACAGAGACCCCAGGGCTGGAGGAGGGAGATGTGGGCAGGGTGACTCACCATCACTCCTCCTATTGTGTCTTATTGCAGTGATCTCCTGGGATCCCCGCAGCCCTGGGGTGCCCCTGCTTCCCGACACCCGCACTTTTTATGGCTCCCTCATCGCTGAGCCGCCTTCCAGCCCCCCAGCCCGGCCAAGCCCCCAGGCCCCAGCTCTCAGGCACCTCCGACCTCAGCTGGCCCGGCTCTCCAGCCCCTGGCCCAGTTCCGACAGCCTCTGCAGCCGCAGGGGGCTCTCTTCCCCTCGCTTCTCTGTGGCCCCCACAGAGGCTTGGAAGGCCAAAAAGAAGCAAGGTAAGGACGGGATCGCAGACCCAGCCCGGAGCAGGCGGGAGGAGGGCCCAGGAATGGGAATGTGGTGGGAATGTGGCCTGGGCCCTGGCAGGCAGGTGTGGGTAGCACCCCACCCACAGCTTTGACTGGCCTGTCCTCCTGGATCCCCATCACTGACGCACTCAGCGAGGGCCGTGCTGGCCTCGGCTTTTCTCTACACGGGCTCTGTTTTCAGCTTGGCCGCACCAGGAGCGGCCCTGCCTCTGCAATCAGCTCAACTCCACACGTTGATAAGCGAGCGCCAGGGCCCAAGAGACACCAGACACGGTCCTCGCCCCCTAAGGGCTCAAAGTCTAACGCAAGTGCCTGACCAGCACACAGTCATTCCAGAACCTGG
>NW_005312361.1:0-904 GCF_000412655.1 Myotis brandtii
GCAGGTTTCCAGCAAGTTCCATTCACTTGTGTGGCCCCGCAGTGACTTCTCTGAGCCCGTGAACTAAGGACATCTGGGTTTCATCCAGGTTGGAGGAAGGATGGGGGCTCTCCTTAGAGTGCTCTATCTCAGTCCTGTGGGTGGTGGCTACTCCTCAGAGCTGTCATCCCTATATTCCTCAGAGTTCTCTTGTTACTAGCCAATCCCTTGTTACTGTAACCTGACATTAGAGTTAATAATGATTTGCATTTAATTTTCCCTGCTCAAGTTACTGTGTCATTTTGCTGCCATTATTGGAGAATGACAAGTCCCCCAGCTCTTTTGATGGGGCCAACTTCTTTTCCACCACCTTCAACTCTTAGCCCCTCACTTCAGGCTGGAATCTGTGGACCCCAGCCTGTTCAATCTGGTCCAAACAGTTGGTTCCAGGAAAGGCAAATATCCTGCAATTCAGTGAGACCCAATCCCAAGATGTCCCTCTCCCAGCCACATCACCCTTCCTCATATCATCCTCAATTGATCGACAATACATTTTGGTTGAGTTTATCTCATCCTTGGCTTTGGGGATGGTGAGGAAAAGGAGTAGTGTTAAGCAACTTAAGAAATTAGCACATCCCATTCCCTCCCCTCCCCCTAAATAATTAACTCAGAGATATACACCTGATTCCGAGGCCAATAGGACTAAGACGATTCTGGAACTTTTATGTGAGCTATCAGGGAAGGGAATTCCCTCATTCTTGCTATGCTGACAATAGTTAGCAGCTATCTTGAGACTGTGAGAAAAGGGCCTACAGAGAAGAGTGCCCTCAGTGTAGAAAAGGACTTAGACAAACTACATTGGGAAGACTGGGGAGGGTTGGGGGGGGGTAGGGTAAGAGATCAACCAAAGGACTTGTATGCATGC
>NW_005312362.1:0-904 GCF_000412655.1 Myotis brandtii
CCACATTGGCCATGCATCTTCTTGTTTATTTTTAATGTAGCCATGGCTGTAGCTACTAGAATATTTTAATTACATATGCAGCTTGCATTTGTGGCTAACATTGTATTTCAATTGGACAGGATAAATAATTGGGGATAGTATGGCTGTGACGCTTAATGCAATTGTTCAGAAATTGTTCCTAAGAGAACAAGGAAAAGACAAATAGCCCAATGGAAAAATGGGCAAAGGATGTGAACATATATTTCTACAAAAAAAATACAGAAGGCCAATGTTCAACATCATTACTAATTAAGGAAGTGCAAATTGAAGTCACAATAATATACCACTTCATACTCACTAGGATGGCCATATTGGGGGAAAAATGGAAAATTACAAGTGTTGGGGAAGATGTGAAGAAATTGAAACTCTTGTACATTGGTGGTAGAAATGTACAATGGTGCATCCACTATGGTAAATAGTTTGGTGGTTCCACAAAATGTTAAACAAGAAGTTACCACATGACCCAGAAATATCACTCCTAGAAAAATGAAAACATATTCACACACAATGTTGTATAAGAATGTTCACAGCAGCATTATTTGTAATAGCCAAAAGGTAGAAACAACCAAATATTCATCAATCGAATGGATAAACAAAGTGTGCTATATCCATGCAATGGAATATGAACCTTGAAAATATTATGCCAAGTGAAAGAAACCAGTCACTAAAGACTACATATTGATGATATCTTTTATGTGAAATTTCCAGAACGGAAAATCTGGAAGCAGAAAGTAGATTTGTGGTTGCGTAGGACTGGAGGGTGAGGGGAAGTAGGGGGGAAATAGGGAGTGACAGCTAATGGATACAAGGTTTCTTTTTGAGATGATGAAAATGTTCTAAAATTGATTGTGGTGGAGGTTACACA
>NW_005312363.1:0-904 GCF_000412655.1 Myotis brandtii
AGACCCTGGCTGATGGGGGATTCCTGCTCTGGGACGGAAAGTGGTCCAGCTGAACTCCAGGCCCTGAGCAGAGAAGACTGTCGCCCCCAGGAAGACTGAGCTAGACTTCCTGGGGATCCTCCACCCACTGGACACTGGTGGACCCAGCCGTGGAGGTTGTTCATTCCCGGAAATACAAGGGTGGGCAGGTGGCTGCGGGAGCCCCACCTGAGTGCGGAAGCTCAGGGCTGGGGAGGAAGATGAAGGCTCACACTTGCCTCTGGACTGAGGGCCTGGGTCCAACTCTTCCCGGGAGCCTCTGCACTTATAAAAGATGCTCCTTGCAATGTCTACTGTTGAGAATAAGCCAGAAGCAATGCTTAACTCAAAGGGGACTGATGGGTTGCAAGCCCTGTGGTTTTCCATCTTCCCCAGGGATGGACCAGTACTCTGGGGAGAGAAGCCGGGGGGAGCTGATCGCTTTGGATAACGCTGTGTGGGTTTGGAGGAGCTATAGACCTCCTGCCCCTCCCCCCGGGGTCCCGGGAAGGCGCCTGGCTTCCAGCTGTGATCCCGGCTTCTTCTGACCTGGGGGCCCTCCCCCTGACTGAGGTAGCAAGGAAGGGGGCTACCCTTGTGAGGTGCAAAACCCGGCCTGGATTCCTGCCCAGACTGCCCGGCCCCCTCTAGTGCCCCACCTTTTCAGCCAGCTGTTCTGGAGGAGGACATCAAGACCGCTTAAGGCACCCACATGTGGCTCTCCCACAAACACACCCCGAAGCCCTGGGCTAAGACCACTTGCCTTTGTTACTTTTCCCTGCGACTGAGGCCGGTCAAACCTTTCAATCAGGGCCTCGTTTTCTCTTTTAGTACTTGAGGGGGATAGAGCTCAGGCAGGTGATTGTGTGAATAATTTAAAAGATAA
>NW_005312364.1:0-904 GCF_000412655.1 Myotis brandtii
ACACACACACACACAAAGCAACAACCGACGACCAGAAACCCACAACTAATGCAAGTTACTGGCACTTTCCACAACTAATTCCAACTTGTCACGCTGCATGTCGTCATCTGAGCTCTTCAGTTTTTGCGTAAATCGCTTGGTTATCAGGCCTCTTGGTGAGGATCCGCAGCCTGTTGGCAGTGCAACTACGCAGCTCGCAGCTCGTAAAGAAAAGAAAGAGAAACCCGGAGTTCCCATCAGGCTGGGGACTAAAGCAGGACTGGGACGTGTCCCCGCATGTGGATATCCCAAGAGTCTCCCACAGAAAATATTTACTTTTACCTTCCCATGGTCGCTATGTACTTGGATAGGCAACATATTCGAGATGAGAGGTTCAAAATGCTTCATTTCCCTGGGCCGGAAAGCTTTTATACTATTTCTCTCCTTTTTATTACATATTCTTAATTGGGTGGACTCTACCCTACTTACTCTCTTCTTCCTTGCATTTTTTCCTGCCCTCTGACTTCCAAATCCCAACTTTTTAAAGAAAAATTAAAACTGCTTTCTTTAGTTTAGAGGTTCTTCAGTTGCTTCCTGCTGACTTAAAGGTGTTTTTCCTTAGTTCTTAACCTCATGGGCACCAAGCGTCAGATACAGGGCTACCCAGGCCTGTTTCCTGAGAGGCTCCTTCCCCTAGGCGCTCATCCCACTGGCTTCTCTGTTCTCGATCCTTGCTGCTCTCTGCTCATTTCTTGGGCTCCTTCCCCCCAGGTCTTTAACTAACTGAGAGCTTCCACCCCAATACCCCACCATTCAGTCATCACTGCTTAACAAATTCTACTTTTCTCCCACCTTTAAGAACTTCCTTCCAGATATCTCTAATCTGCAGCTCTAACTTCACCCATGTTACATTCCATATTTACCT
>NW_005312365.1:0-904 GCF_000412655.1 Myotis brandtii
TGTGTGTGTGTGTGTGTGTGTGTGTGTGTTTACCTGTTTGCCTATCTGTTCCTCAAATAAGTGTGCTTCTTTTCTCAAGGTCTAACTTGGTGATCTAAAGCTAGTTACTCCCTGAGATGATTATAACTGCCATGCTGTCAGTAAGGCTTACATTTCCTTCACATAAAACAAGGCACACATTTTATGTAAATTAGTCCTAATTCTGTCACTTCAGCAGTGCACTTATGTAAGTAATGGTGAAGCTTGGCTACTCTCACTTGTTTCCTATACTTACACTGAGCAATTCTGAAGCTACTGTCAGTCCACATGATGAAATAGGAGCATAAAACAAGGCTTTCCAAGCCTTCTAGGGCTAACCATACAAAATAGTAACACTTTATTCGAGTGAAACTCATGCCCCAAGCATACATGCAAATTAAAATACCCCTGGGTTACAAATATGAATAGTCTTATGTATCCTAGAAAAATGTTAATATTTTATTTCATGTGTAAGCAATGGCTTTGAGAGAGATTTTAAGTAGTGAAAACTAATTTTCTGTATTTAGAAATATAACCCAAATTAAACCTACCTCTACAATCTATATTTGATGTGCAAGCAGCCCTTTTCATAACAACTTAGTCTCTAAATATGTATTGGAGTATAAAGAACTGTCCACCTTCTGTGCACCTTGAGAAATCAGTTGTTTTCATTATTCTGCAATTCTTTCTAATTCTTATTCATGTTCATATATATTTTTAACATAGCATCACAAATACATTTTTATGTTCTGTACATTTTTTTCTTAACTTAATAGTTATATCTTTTTTTCCATGTGTCTACAAAGCATTCACTCTTATAAATGTAATAGTGGAATATTTCTTTCATAAATTCCATCATTTTAAATTAATCACTGTCATTTTTCTA
>NW_005312366.1:0-904 GCF_000412655.1 Myotis brandtii
GGGTGGTGTAGGGGTTCTTGATTGATTTCTCGGCACAGCATGGTGGAGTAGGGAACAGACTGTTCCACCTACAGATAATCAATTAATTCCTCTGCAGCCACTCCTCCCACCTTCTTCACACTGGCATTTCTGAGTCCCAGGCATTATTTCTTTGGCCACGTCACCCACTGACTGTGCTCTAGGTTGAGTGACCCATCCCCCAGCTGGGTCCGTTACCAGTTACCACTCCTCCAGCAGGTTTCCAATTTGCCCACTTTTTATTATTATTTTTAATTGGATCCCATACTTGCTTTCTTTTTTCTTTTTTATCCCCAGAGCATGTCCCACCTGTGCTCACAGGTGACAACCCCCTTGACATTTATGGGGTCTTAGAGAAAGATGCATGCAATTAATGTGCCATCTCTGACTGAACGTCTCCATATACAGTTTTTAAACAAAAAGCTTTATCGAGATATAATTAAACAAGAGGCACCACTTTTAAGTGTATAGTTCACTGAGTCTTAACAAATGCATCACAGTCAAAACACAGACCATTCCCATCTCCAAAATGTCCCTTTGTTCCCCTTCCCTCTCAATCCTTCCCTGCCCCTCCTTGTCCACCCCAAGTGACTGCTACTTTTGCCTGTTCTAGGATTTAACATAAATGGAAGATACAGTATGTACGCTTTTGTGTCCGGCTTCCTTTTCTTGGTGTGATGTTTGTGAGATTCTTCCAAGTTGCTATATAATCAATGCTGTGTTCTTTTTATTGCTGAGTAATAGTCCGTTATATGTAGCTGGCAGAATGTATTTATCCATTCACCTGTTGGTGAACACCTATTCACCTATGGGTGTTGCCAGTTTTGATGAAGAGATGGTGAGCCTTCATATTCAAGGAGTGGGATTGCTGGATTATCAGTGAGAC
>NW_005312367.1:0-904 GCF_000412655.1 Myotis brandtii
CTGTCTGCCATGGCTGGATGAGAAGGCTGCCAGGGTCCTTCACGCTTGGACACTCCATGAGGCCCTGTGGTGTGGGAAGAGGAACTGGCAGTGAGCTCTAGACTTGGGAGCCTGAGTCTAACCTGGCCCAGCCGCTCGCCAGCTCCTTGACCCTGGGCAAGTCAGTCCCTGCCTCCTGGCCTCAGTTTCCTCATCGGAATCCTTTGGCTCCATGGTCCCAGCTGGTCCCAATAACCTGTGATTCATCACCCGATGGGGAATGCATGTGAAGGATCTCACAGAATCCCTCTCCCGGGCCAATGAGACATCATCTGGGAGGAATAACATCAACCTTCTTAGGGCGGCGTCTGTGCGAGGCATCTGAATGTCAACAGAAAGTGCTGCTGCAGATGGGGCTCCGGGGAATCACGCCAGAACCCCATAAACTCAGGATCAAAAGGGCCGCACAGGTGACTGGGGTCATCTGTACCTGACGCTTGAGACCTCTCTAAACGGTGCCCAGTGAGAAGTTGCCACGTCTCTGCTTGTAGGTCTCTAGGGACAGACAGCATCCTCCTTCCCAAGGCAGCCGGCCCTGTGTAGACACGTCTGAGCATTTGAAAGCTTTCCCTATGGGCTGGCATTACTTTACCTCATGGGACCCATGACTCCTGGGCTCACACAGGCCCATCGAACCCTTTGCCTCTTGATAGGACTTCCAGTATTTGACGTTAGTTTTCATGTCTCGCGCCACCTGTTCAGTCCCTGCCATGAGATAGCTTTGTCTCCAGCTTCCTCAAGTCCTGCCACTGTCCCTTAAGCGAGCTGGTTCTGAGCATCCATGCCCAGGACATGCCCAGGGCTGTCTGTGCCAACACCCACGAGCCTGAGCGTAGCCACGTAGGCGGGGTCTGCCCAGTGCAGT
>NW_005312368.1:0-904 GCF_000412655.1 Myotis brandtii
CAGAATCGAACCTGGGACCTTTCATTCCACAGGCCGATTATCCACTGAGCCAAACCGGCTAGGGCCGGATCAGTACACTTTCTATGAAATTGAGAGGAGGACAGACACTAGCAGGAGAGGAGTGTTGGAGGGAGGGCGGGGAGGATGCTGATAGAGGAGGGGGCATGGAAAAAGGAAGAGGCAAACCCGCCGGAGCCAGGCCTGCGTCAACACTGGCCAGTATCTAACCTTCAGGCCCCCGGGGTCCGTGTTGTGAACATGCACATGTGTGTGTTAGCGATAAGGCACGTCCGGGCGGGGTGTACAGTCCATCTTCCCGGTGGCAGGAACGGCGCGATTTCACGGGGGCTGTTTTCTACCCGAGTCTCAAAGCTCCCGACTCCGACTGCGGTGACTGCAAACGGTTGTAAAATGACATCAAACGGAACAAGAGCAGGGCAGTTAACTCTTCGTTCCGAGGTTTTGTTCAGAACCCGACCGGCTTTCCGGGGAGCTGGCGGGAGGATGTTCGCCATGAAGTTTTCATTGGTCCAGGGCCTGGACCCCAGGCACACGGACCCAGGCTCTCCACGTAGCAACAAGATTGGCCTCCTGCTTCGGGATGAAACAAACAAACAAACAAAAAGTGCTCCTGCAGCCACAGGCACCGACAGGGCAACCCCCCCATGCCAGCTGTCCCAGGCGACCGGTGGGAAAGCTGCGATGTCCGCCTCAGTGAACCCCAATGGGACCCACAAAGGCTGTCAGCTCCATTTCCAGAGGGGCTTTCAGCCCTCCCCTCCCGGTTCCCACTGCTCCCCGACTGTTTCCACTGCTTCCTACTTCCTTCCTTCCTTCATCTCTCCGCCCGTCACTGTTGCGGGGCTCTACACTGTCACCGTCAAAGGAAACATTTGGGTAACTG
>NW_005312369.1:0-904 GCF_000412655.1 Myotis brandtii
CAATAGAACTGAGGCTTTCCCCATCCAATCAGAGCTGTGCAGCTTCAACCAACCAGAGTGGCTCTATTCTGTCCAATGAGGACAGAGCCTTTGGACCAATCAACCTTTGAGGATTTGGAGTCTTCATGAGAACAGACCATTCAGGGACCAGGGGCAGGAACATCTGTCTGTATAAATCACCTCCCCTCTGGCCCTGGGAGCACATTTTCCCTTTGCAGCAGAGACTGAAGACTGTCTTTTGGAGGCAGAGCTGAGGCATTGAAGCTGTGTGGTCAGAACAGAGCAGGTCAGGAGAGGGACCTGGCTCAGGGCCACCTGACCCCCAGGGCTGCCTCACATGCTGTTTTCACAGCCGAGCTTTGCTGTACCCGAAGTTGGCATTGAGTTGGCGCCAATGACCATCTGTTGACAAGATGTTAATGTAAATAAGACTGACTCCATCTCTGTACCCCCACCACCGTTTTGGTTTTTTTTTCCTATTCAAGGTTTCATGCTGTGGACTCTGACCCAAGTAGTCTCTGCCAGCACCAAAGCCTCTTAATGAATGATTCGCTGTGCCCTGTAAGCTTACACATGTAACCATAAAGAACACCTTCAGTAGTGGCCAGAATAGCACAGCAACCGAGATAAATACCAAATGAGGTGATGGCATCAATAGCAATTCTCCATCATAAGACCATCAGGAGGTATGGCCCTGGCTCGTGCTGTATTTTGTCCCTTTGCCTTGACAATCGGCACTTTAGCTGGACTATAAAATAAACTGTACCAGCTGTCTACCAGCGGAGGTTAGCTGTGGGATCCTCTTCCACTCCAACTCTATCCCTGTAAGTAAGTTACCGCACAATAAACTGATAACCTATGGGGTTGCCTGCATCATTTTTCGGTCTTTGGATATCTTCACTGT
>NW_005312370.1:0-904 GCF_000412655.1 Myotis brandtii
TGGGAACTTCCCCATTTAGCACCAGTCATTGCTGCCTGCATGAGCCTGCAAACTCAGCCTCCAGGACTGCCCCAGGGCTGAGGGCCTCCACCTTGGCAGCTGCAGCAGGGAAAGCAGTGGCTCCCTGGGGAGCCGGAGCCTGCAGCCTGCAGAAAGAGGTATTGAGCAAGGAGGAGTGACCCTTGCCTAGAAACATGACCCGCCCAACATGGTCAGTGAGGAGACCCATGTTTCACTAAATCACCCTTCCCTCTGTTGCACCACTACTCAAAGATGAGATGACTAGAAGCTCACCACCACCCTCCCATCTTCTCTCTCCCTCACCCACTGCTTACACCATTCTGAGTGCTTTCCACATGCCATCTTATTTATCCCTCATGGTCACTCTGTGATTATGAATTATTTTTATTTCTATTTGACAGATTTGGAAATGAAGATATAAAGAAATACCTAGCTCAGGGTCACAGAGCTAGTAGGTGGTGAAACTGAAGTACATCCCAGAGAGCTCACGACCTAAAACTCCGCTTGTAACCATGAGGCAACACTGCCTCTACCTCCCAAGAAAGAATTGGCTGCCTCTTCCCAGGAGTCACTTTACTCCCTCATTAGGCAGAAACGCAGGTCTCCCCTCTCCTTTCTTTACTCTCCTTAGGCACTAGCCATGAACTGGTCACCATGACCAATTCTCAGTGGCACCCCTCACACCTCAACTTACCCCTGTGCCTGCCACCAATCCTGTTTCTTCCCTTTGAGTCCCCTGGGATAGCTCCAGGAGGAAACCAGGAACACTCGGAATGCTGACTTCCACTACGGTGGACTTTGCTCTTAAAACCGGGCATACCTGCCCTAGCCAGTTTGGCTCAATGCATAGAATGTTGGCCTGCAGACCGAAGGGTCCCTGGTT
>NW_005312371.1:0-904 GCF_000412655.1 Myotis brandtii
ATCAATAAAATATATTTTAAAATAAATAAATAAATAGGTGGGGGCCAAAAATAGGAACCCCAATTTAACTGTGACAGGTTTGACATGCCTGTTCAACATCAACATAGTGACAGGAAGTAGCTAGCAGGATGTAAAAGTTTAGAATTCAGAAGAGTAATCAAGACTAGAGAAAGAAATGTAGGAAACATCAGCAATTGGCTGGCAATTTTAGCCACGGGAAACGATATTGGAAAGGAATGAATGTAGTGATCCCAATAGAGGGCCTATAAGATAGAACTGCTCAATTTTCTCAGTTTTATTTTCAGGAAACATGGATCTGCTCATAAGATGACACAGAGGACCCATACAAAAGGGACTCTATCCAGACCCAAAGATTCTGATTATATGGCTGGCTGCCCCATTTATTTTAGACATATCTCATTTATAATGCCATGAAGATTTTTTAACCATGGACATTAAAGACCAGAACAAATTGTGTCTAAGAGAGCCCTATGTGTTTTAGTTTAGGATTTTTGTGTAATAATTACCTAAATACATATATACACTGAATTAGCATGGGTGGGTCACAGGTGAAGTCTTGACTAATCATGAATCCTTCCAAGTCAAGGACTAGCAAGTTCTTTCTCCACAGCCATCTAGAGATAGAAATCTCAGCCTTGCTGCCGGCTTATTTCCTTCTGTAATGTGTGGTTTACATTTTGGGGGTTTCTTACTGACTTTTGCCCAACTCCTGTCATTCGCTCCCAGATTTCTTGAGTATTGTTCTTGATCTCATATTTCTTTTCACCATAAAATGATCTCTGCTATTACTGACAACACACAGCCTTCACTGCCAATGATGTATGAACAGTTTGGGTTGCACTGTTCCACACTGACCTCGGATTTTTAATGCTCTTTGTTTACT
>NW_005312372.1:0-904 GCF_000412655.1 Myotis brandtii
CACGCACCCAGTTCCATTTCTTAGTGGGTTCAGGTATCAATTACTACACTCTTAGAACTTTTTTTCTTAACCAGCTGCTCCTAGCTTAACAATGTACCCAAGCATCATCATAAAATTATCTTTAATTCCCTTTTCTCTGTGTCCTGAAGCAACATTTCCCAAATGTTCATTTAAACTTAAAGCAACATTTCTGAAAGTGCGATTTATAGAAAATAGGGAACTGCTTCTCTAGTCAAATGTTCTCTCTCTCTCAACTTAAAAAGGAATTTCAAATAAGACACTTTTGGAAATAATACTGCTACCAATTTCTCTAATACTCTAGCACTAAGACATCCACGTTAATATATTCTCTGGGTGTCGCAATTATATTTTTAAATATTACATTATATATATTTTACTGGAGCATCATCTATGCCTTGTTTTAAAAATACATGTTTAGCTCTGGTGGTGTAGCTCAGTTGGTTGGAGTGTTGTCCTGTGCACCTCAGGGTCCCTGGTTCGATTCCTGTTCAGGGCACATACCCAAGTTTCGGGATTGATCCCAGTCAGAGTGCATATGGGAGGCTGATGTTTCTCTCTCATATGGATATTTCTTCTCTCTCCCTCTCCCTTCCTCTTGCAAATCAGTGGAAAGCATATCTTCAGGTGAGGATTAAAAACACAATGTTCATTTATAAGAACTTATATCTTAGAAAAGCAGCGTCTTCATCAATGGGAGAGTCATATTTTACTTATTCTTTGAGCTCAGTCACCAAACACAAAGTGGGTTTGACCGCTTTCCTCTAAAAAAATAAATAAAAATACAATTCTTGAAGACGAAATGGCTGAAAAGCACTTTTTGAAGTGAGATGATGATTCGTGTGCGTGTTGAATATGAGAAACCTCTTCCAAGGTGAGCTACTGC
>NW_005312373.1:0-904 GCF_000412655.1 Myotis brandtii
TTGACTTGTAAGTAATCCAAATATAACAGACCCAATGTTCAGTGCATGAGAATGTCTGGCAGTAAAATAACAGGCTTTTTTCATGAACAGTGTGTGAATCCCCACCAACCTCCTCAAGATCCAGTCGGCCACCCCATGATGCACCAGTCAGCCATTAAACATGCCACTGGGGAAGCCGTGTACGTTGATGACATGCCCCCCGTCGCCCAAGAACTCTTCCTGGCTGTAGTTACCAGCACCAGAGCTCATGCAAAGATCATGTAAGGAAATAAAAGCTGTCCCTATAAAAGTTACTGAAATGCATTAATAATTTTATACTTAAACTGAGAGCTTACTGTATATGTAAGTCAATTAAAAGTATTTCCTCTTCTGGATGGGAATCATTCATTTTTAAAGCATAGTTATGAAAAAACCTATGGCCAAGAGTCAGAATACCAACATATTGTCCATGATGTAGTTATGAGGCCCATTGCACTTTTCCCCAGTGTTGGCAGAATCATGTATAGCGTACCCTGAACTTACCCCTGCAACTCTAATGTGTACTTTTACATGTTCTCTCCTAGAGCAATTGATGTTTCAGAAGCCCTGGCACTTCCCGGTGTTGTTGATGTGATAACAGCAGAAGATGTTCCGGGAGATAATAACCATAATGGAGAGATTCTCTATGCACAGAACGAGGTGTGTGATTTGTATGTGGCTTAGGATTCAAATACTTTGTGGAAAATGCCATATCACAAAGACTTTCAGAGAACCAAGGACTCCACCTCATTTTCAATTGTGGACTCTTTTGAGATTCTCATAAAAACCATAATTGTGCTCAAGGAAGACTTCTAAAAAAAATTCATAAAAGTCCCAGAAGCAATAAAAGCATCGGCCATTAAGAGAACCAACAGAACTTCCGGAA
>NW_005312374.1:0-904 GCF_000412655.1 Myotis brandtii
AAAAAAAACAGTAATATTTTATGAATCTAAAATACTAAAAAGGGGGACCCTCTTTTAAGAATATTGAGAATTTAATTCCTAATGTCCAGTGGCTTGTCCAGTTTTATAGTGTCTAAAATGAGCAGAAAATGATACATTTCCTTGGTGAACCATGTGCAACCATCTCAAAAACACATACTGAAGAGGTTTGAGGATGGTCCATTAACTTGCTGATTTATTTCTGTGTGCCACATTGATGAACTTTAAATTGGGTTCTGTTCATATTTTACAAAGAGTTGTTGTCTACAATTACTAAATAATTGTAACTTGTGAGCATATCTACTTAAAAAACATAATTCATGGGACTTCCATCATTCATTGCCATGAAGTAAGCCTGTAATATATGTTTCATTCATCACTTCCTCCTGACTGTAGCATGGCCAGGTAGGTTCTTCATTTCAGCAACTCAGTGCTCTCTCAACAGTGATCAGACGGTTCAATTGAGTCAATGAACAGCTTGCTCTCATTTCACTCTTGAAAGCAGTGAATGGCATGATAGGCATGTAGCTTTTGTTCTTCTTAAGAATGAATTTATTTTCATTATACAAAAGTAATGTTGTCATGGCAACATAAGGTCAATTTCTATTTTAATGTAATGTATATCACCTAGGCACAAACTATAAGTACTCTGAGGGTAAAATGTAATTTGTGTAGTTCTTTGTACCTCAGGGTCCTTGTGAAGCACTTGATACCTAAGTGATGCTCAATGAAAAAGAAACAGAGAGGTCGACAAATAAAATGAGCAAAAGACTGAGTAGATAAGCCATGGAGTCTATCCCAATAACTGTAAAACTTAAACATCTTCTTCAGTATGAAAAAGCAATGCAGTTTTCTTGATATAAGTTATGCCCTCACAAGAAAATTA
>NW_005312375.1:0-904 GCF_000412655.1 Myotis brandtii
CTAGAGCAAGGCCAGGCATTTGAGAGAGAAGCCACATGTCACTTAGGAGCCAGACCTGGATGACACACAGTCCCCACTTATGCAACATGCTCTTGGTTGGAAGTGAGTCACTGACTTCAGCTCGCACTCATGGGCGGGGATGCTGGGCTCCACCTTTGGAAGGGACTAGTGTGACAGAATCTTCAGACATATTTGGAAAACCACTCTAGCATTTGAACTGATGTAGGAACAGATTCTGATGAAAAATGACTTACTTTTCCTAAGCTTCTGTTTACTCAAATGACATGACCTCAGTGATGGGGTATGTGACTGGCCTGGTCTGGGTTCCCTTGAACTTCGTGGTCTGGGTTCCTCCGCCCGAAAAAAGGGTTCTGTTTCCAGAAGGAAGAGGAAGGGGATGCTGGGCAGTCACATGGGTCCGGATGCCCACTGCACACATCATTTTTGTTCCAGCAAGTGTCACCATGGGCACACTCCAGTAGAGTCTGTCCTTGCCTCTCGCCCTTTGTCCTGTCCGAGCTGGTATTAGAGGAGTCTCAGCATTTTTTCTTTTTAATTAAAAAAAATTGCGGTAAAACACACATAACATAAAACTTGCCGTTTTAGCCACTTTTTAGCGTAGAGTTCAGAGGTATTAAGTACCTTCACATGGTTGTGCAACCGCCACCACCCTCTGCATGCACAAAACTCCTCATCTTCCCAAGCTGAAATTCTGTGCCCACTGAACAATAACTCTCTATTTCTCCCTCCCTATTGCCCCTGGCAACCACCATTCTACTCTGTCCCTATGACTTTGTCTACTTTAGATACTTCTCTGTAAGTGGAATCATACTATTTGTCCTTTTCAGGCTGTCTTTTTCTGTTAGCATGTCTTCAAGGTTTATCCATGTTGTAGCATGTGTCA
>NW_005312376.1:0-904 GCF_000412655.1 Myotis brandtii
CCTGCCCTCTGCTCCCCAATCCCCCTTTAGATAGCAACTGACATCCTCAAATCCACCCTCAGCCCTGCATAGTAGGTACGCCATGCCCATTTGGGGTCAGGAGCTATGCATTTGGCCGTGCCGTGCACCGTGTTTGGGTACCATGCACCTGCAGGTTACTACAAACCTCTCTCAAGGACCAGGGGGGCCTCGGGCCCAATCAGCATCGCCACGGCTCCGGCGCCCCCTGTGGGGCGAGCGTTGCCGCTGGGATACACTGCGATGTCTCCACAGACCACCATTGCATAGCGACCTGCAAGGAGAGACCAGAAATAAGTATCATCACCATCAAGTCTCAGTACACTGAGCACCTCCCGTGTGCCAGGCACGATTTTAGGTGTTGGAGATAGACTGACAGACAAAACCAAAAATCCCCACCCCAGGGAGCCTGGGTTCTATGAAACCCATCGTGACACATTTGAAATGCAAAGTCAAAACTCCGTGTCCAGGTGCTGTAGCTGTAAAACGCTCACTCACTCAGAATTCTGTTTCTGAGCTCCATGAGCAGTTTATTAATGGGCATTTTGGAGGTAATGTAGCTTGGTACCCATCCCCTTCAGCACTCGGTGGCTGAAATTCCTTCTCATAGAAAGCCAAGGGGTAGGGAGGGAAACTAACATTTGAAAGACTAGCTAGACATCAGTTAGCCTCCAGGAATCCTGAAAGCCATCCAATGAGGCCGATAACATCTACACTTACAGGGGAAGACACTGCCTTCCAGAGAGACCAAGTCACCTGCTAAGCTCTCACTCCTAGTGATCATGGCATTGGATATTCCAGCCCAGTTCTGTCTGGATCCTACGCCATGTGCTCTGAACAACTTGATTATAGTATTTTTATTGGGAAAAGGGTTTATGTTGAGGAA
>NW_005312377.1:0-904 GCF_000412655.1 Myotis brandtii
TATATGGAGCAGGGGACTGAGGACTTACAGCATTCAGAGCAGCTTCCTTTTCCCTCTTTAAACCAACCAGCAGGAAGGAGCAAGCTCTGCCTGAAGGACCAACCCTCCATGGAAGGAGGGCTCTTTGTCTGCAGTAGACTCTGGGTGAGAGCTCTGAGGCTCCAGAGAAAAGTAGAGCAGCACTAAGCTACTTCATCAGTTTGCAATAAATCAAAAATAAAAGGAAAACAAAGTCATCTGAGGAAAGAATGATATTAAGAATACCATCTCACAAATCCACTTGAACTTGGAAATGGTGGTGACACCAACTAAGTTGCCCTTTGCTGTCCATGCATTCTACAGAAAACCCTGGTTGTCAAAATGTACAGTCCACTTCCATAGAACCTCAGTCACCATCCCATGCAAAAGTGAGGTCTTAAGGATTTACCCCTGATGTCACAATAAAAACCATTGCTAGTCCCTTACAAAAATCAGTATATTTTACCCATCAAAGTGAATGAAGAATCCAGGAACATTGGAGGCTGAAGGGGAAACAATTCCAATAAAATAAATGTAAATAATAAAAATTAAAAATGGAAAAAGTGACACTCAAACACATAGAATAATTCTATTTACTACATTCAATGACATTTAAGATAAAACCATAAAATGAGAAAATAAATAATAAAAAAGGAACACTAAAATAGAAAGGTCCTGGTGAAGAAAACTACATCAAACATGGAGATAAACAAGACAAAATATGGAGATTACTAAGTGTTTTTCAGTGCAATGCTGGGTTTGACTTTCTAGACTTCCTACTTACTGGGCTCCTTTACAAATATAAAGGGTCTGAGCTTAATGCGTGAATTTTTGATTGGTAGAAATTCAGGTAATTATTTTCTGTTTCAAAAGATCTCTCCAAAGC
>NW_005312378.1:0-904 GCF_000412655.1 Myotis brandtii
TCCACCCTTTAGAGAATAATTTAATGGGTCTGCCTTGCTTTGGTGCTATTTTACTTTGGCAAGTCCCCTGGTAATTATAATCTGTAGCTTGTGTTAGGAACCACAGATGTGATGCAACCTTGCACGGTATCAATTATAGGCAAAGAGAGTGAACCCTGAGAGTCAAGCGACTTACCCACAGGGATGCACAACGAATCTTATTAGTGCCAAAGCTGTCTCTGGAACCACACACTTCTCATGGTCGATATACTTTTGACCATGACCACCTTGTGCTGCCTTTTTCTTCACGTTACCAAGTGAAGACATCTGAAGCCCCTTCCCAAACCCTGCTTCACATTAGAGTAAATACACCCTCCTGAACCGGAGCCTCTCGCCTTCGCTTCATTCAGTCCATCCTGATGTGCTTGGGTTGGAGGGAAAGAATTTGTTTTCAAGCAGAACTGAAGTACATTTCACAATAGAGATGCTTTCACTTGTCCAGATTCAATAATCAGCTGGCTGGGATCCCAGAGCTAGCCACATTGGGAAATGTCTACAAGGACAGACCTCTACGGAATTGCCTCCCTCTCTGGGCTTCGTGAGGATGAGGTAGACAACACACTGAAAGCTCTCAGCACAGCAGGTGTTCAAGCAATGCAATGACCACAGTAAGAGTAGTTTTACTACCACGAATGATGAGTATAACTTTTAACATAACTGCAATGCAGTTACCAGCATTAGTAAATTTAACATTAGTACCAAATTTTCATCTAACACTCCTGATGTTCCAGTTTCATCCGTTGACCCAATATGTGATCAGTTAGAGTAGTTTTTTCCCCTCCAAAACAAAATCCAGTCAAATATCACATTTGATTGTCATGATTTTTCCTATACATACATACCTATGATAAGGTTTAATTTATAA
>NW_005312379.1:0-904 GCF_000412655.1 Myotis brandtii
AGGGAACATTAATGTGAGGTCCCAGACACTTTTCTATTACTTCCTTAAACTCTTCTGTTGAACATGAACAGCATTTAGGTCAATCACGCCAGCTTCCCTTGGTGACTCACAAGGGATTATGTAAGTTATTGGTCATGCTGCAGAACTATGTAAATGCTTAAAATAAAACTTATTTCAGGGAATAGATTTTTTTGTTGTTGTTTTTCCAACTTCTTCATAATTTATATTTGGCTTTAAAAAATATGAAAGGAAGATGAAGCCATACAAGATTTTATTAAAGGCTTAATAGCAGATCAGACTTTCCTAATTCTCTGTAGTTACATCTTAAAATATCAAGTATCATGTCGTGTAAATGAGGTTTATTCTCCACAACAGTGTACTAGCTTGTTGCAGTGATGTCAACCACTCATTGGAATTCAGTCTCTCATTGTTTTCTGTTCTATCTGAAGAAGGGCTCTTTCACAATTAATCATCCCCTGCTGACCAATTTTTGTCCTAGTTCAACTATGGTACTTTCACAGTACCAATGTCAACCATTCAAGCCTGAGATGAGTAGTGTTAGCTCACCAGTATAAATAAGATTAGATGCTTTCCAATCAAATCAAGTCTCAGAAGAAGGAAGTTTTGATGAATGATTAAAATATGAATGATCTGAACTAATTATTTCGGATTCTCTGCCTCCAGCTCTGGAATCCAACCATATTTCTGGATCAGTTTTCTACAGTGTCCTCACACACTTTCACCTCAATATAGTCAATTAAAAAACCACATCCAGAGACATGGAAGCATGGAATAGACGGATGAATCTGAGGGGATATGGGGGTAGGGAGTAGGGGAGAGAGATTAACCAAAGAATTTAGATGCATGTATGCATAATCCATGGGCACAGACAATAGTGTGGTGA
>NW_005312380.1:0-904 GCF_000412655.1 Myotis brandtii
CTGATTACCTCATTTAAAATTTTTAATTGCATTGTCTTATAAGTGAACACTATAGCATGTATGATATTTAGTAATGAGGTAAAAACTAAAACATAAGCTTACAGGTAAGACATTTACATAATTCATTGAAATTATATAAAACACTAATGTATTAGAAACATACACATTGCTAATTACAAAATTATGTTCAACCATCACAACTTGAAGAGTCAGGGTGTTCAAGTCACTTAAGTCATTAAGTGGTTTGGTCTTGAAATGTGTTTTCCATTTTGCTAAACTCTCTAACTTTGTCTCTGGTGGCTGCCACTGTGTAATTAATGTTCTCTCTGTGGCAGAGCTAAGACAGCAAGTTTACCACTGATATATGACACCCCAATCCCACCCATCACACACACTGGCTCATGCTTTTTACAAAATGAATTATGTACTCCAGACTACACATTAAACTTTACATGCAAGTAGGAAAGTAAAAGCATGGGAAGAGTTTTACATACACACAGATCTGAAGAACCAACCCACTGGTATTTTAATCTAAGTTGTAAAAATCTTGCAGAAGTGTTTTTGTATCTTATTTGATGTGCTGGGAGCTCTTTCACTATTTCTGCTAAGCCGGTTTCATCTATTTTAGCTGCCAGGTAGAGGACAGATGGTGAATAAAATTTGAGTTAATTTGCAGAGATGTTTGGAAAACATTTGAAAAATTACTTATGACCACTAGGTTCCAAAATTGGGTCATCTAGAACAAATCCCGTAAGACAGATCTTTTGTCTTTTTGATAGATTTATTAGAACTGGGAGAAATAGGAAATTCTGTGAAACAAAGCTTCTGGACTTGAGAAGGTTGTTCCTAGTACAGTACCCCCTTATCCACTGGAGATACATTTCAAAATCCACAGTGGATGCCA
>NW_005312381.1:0-904 GCF_000412655.1 Myotis brandtii
ATTTATAGTTTTAGCTTCTACATTTTGGTTTATGATCCATTTTGCATGTTTGGCTTAAATTTTACTTTCTTAGGGAGAGATTTTTCCAACCTGCTAAGCTGTGTTAGATTTGCCTTTATACACTCTGTTCAGGTAACTAACTGTGTAACAAGTCACCTCAAAACACAGTGACTTAGAGAACCATTTATGAGGCCATGGGCTCTGTGGGCGCAGTGAGGCTGGCTTATCTCCGTTCCACAACGAGCTGGGAACTCAGCTGGAAGATCCGAAGGTGGGAGCTGGAATCACCTGAAGTTCACGCCCACATGTGTAGAAAATGATGCTGGCTGCTGGCTGAGACCTTAGCTGTGGTATCAGCCACAACCTTAACATGGAATGTCTTGGACTTTCTCACAGCATAGAGGCTGGGCTTCAAGGGGGAACATCCAGGACAGGAAGTCAAGATGAAGCTGTGTACTCTGTCTGACCTGGCCCAGACAGGAAGCATCAGTGCCTCTGTCCTTTATTGGCTGAGTAGCCCAAGGTCACCCAGGTTCAAGGGGGAGGGGATATAGATTCAACCCTTTGATGGTCAGTGGCAAGATTCTGGAAGAGCATATGAGACTGAAAGCATTGCTGTGAACATTTTTAGAAAAGACAACCTACTACAAATTCAAAAATCACCACCTTATTTTTAAATGACATTTATCACAATGTAAATAACGTTTATTTAATTTTGGACTCTCCTAGACTAGTGATTCTAAACCTTGGCTGCACACTGGAATCACCCAAGGAGCTGTGAAAGGTATTAATGACTACGTCCTACCTCTGACAGGTTTGCATTTAATTAGCTGGGGTGTGGCCTGGGAACTAATTTTAAGAAGCCTTCCAGGGAAGTCCAAAGGACAGCTGAGGTGCCCTAACC
>NW_005312382.1:0-904 GCF_000412655.1 Myotis brandtii
CTGTGCAGCTCCCACACCGCCTCGCCGCAAAGCCTTCCTCGATTCCCAAGGGCACAGTGCAGCTGGCCATTCTCCACGCTCCCACCGCACCTCCAGGACAGAACTCACCCCACTGCGTTCCAATGATCTATTTGCACATCTGTCTCATCGGCTAATCTGTCAACTCTGCAAACTCCTTGAAGGCAAGGCCCACGTCCTAATCACCTTTGCAATGCCGGCACCCAGCACAGAGCCTGGCACAGAGCTGACAGCCCTAGGCTGTTTGTCGAGTGAGTGAACTAATGAATAAATAAATGCTCGGCAGCCACCTCAGTCTGAGTCAGGCAAGAGATAGGAGAGGTCCTGCCACTGCTGGGGGTGAGTGAACCAGACTCCATCACAGGGGCAGTGCCTTCTGCTGAGGAGGCAGGAGAGTTCATCTCTCAGCCACGCGGGGAAAAGCATGATGAACCATGGCATCAGTCATCATCTTTTTAAAAAAGACCGCAAGCCCTCATAGCATAACAGCTCCATTTCTCCTCATGAGATTTATTTACCTATTTTTCTTGTTCAACTGAAAGGCATTTTGTAGGGATCTTTGTGTAATTCTTGATTTCTCCTGCCTAAGTGACTATCTATAAGCCTCTTCCATGCTAAGCTTTCAGGACACGAGGGGAGTCAGGCTCACTGAAACACGTGGCCCCGGAAAAGCTAGTAGCCACTAGAGTAAGGAATTAAGGTTGGGTTTTTGGCTCATTTCTTTCTTTAAAAAAATATTTTTATTGCTTTTAACAGGGAGAGAGAGAAAGAAACTTCAATGTAAAACATCCATTGGCTGCCTCCTGGGCATATGCCCTGCCTGGGAATTGAACCCACAACCCCTTGGTACACAGGACAATGCCCAACCAACTGAGCCACACTGGCC
>NW_005312383.1:0-904 GCF_000412655.1 Myotis brandtii
GAGAGAGAAACATTGATGTGAGAGCAGAACATCCATCTGCTGCTTCCTGCACTCCCCCTACCTGGGATCGAACCCGAAATCTTGGCATAGCCACACCGGTCAGAGTGAGTTCGATTACTTATAGAGACTCCAGGTATCTTCTGGCTTAGCATTGAAACAATAACAACAACAACAACAACAACAACAACAAAATAGGGATGGGAAATTCTTGTCTCAAAAAGAATGTATGTCACCTTCTTTGTACCAATTTTTAGAGCACAGCTGTGGCAGCTGAACTACATATGCCTGCTTTGTTTTCCTCCTGTCATTTGGCAGGTGGAGAAAGAGTGAAAGTTTTAAAGTGAGTCTAAAATTAGTATATCTGGTGCAGCATTCAATTTCCTGTAAGTGCTATTTGGAATAGCAATATGTAGCAGAAGAAGATATAGAGATGTGAGTACAGAAGAAGCTTAGAGGTTGAAATCCAGGGGCCAGTGCAGTTTGATTCGTGAAGGAAATATTCTCAGATATCTAGGAACTCATGGAATAGAAGCCACTGTGCAGATAGATTGTCTTACCCTGAAAGTGATCCTTGGTTTAATGGGCAGGGTTTAATGTTTCCTATTGGGTAATTTAGCAGCTCATCTTTAGATTAGTTAGTGAAGTAGGACTTCCTGAGTTGAAAAATGAAATCCAATGCTTCCTCTTCCTTCTCACTACTTCTGTCCTGGGGCCAGCTTGGACTGAGTTAGAGATTTACAAACCAAAATCCTGGTTGTTAGTTTTGCGTCATTATGAGGTGCAGCAAGGGATTGATTGCACTGGGTGGGAGAAGATGTGCTCTTACAGTGGGAGTGACTGGTGACACTGGCTAACAGTTGTGTCATGTGGCTGGTCCTCCAGCTTTATCTCTTGCATTAGAAAG
>NW_005312384.1:0-904 GCF_000412655.1 Myotis brandtii
CATGTTATTATGTTCACAGGAATTCAGACAGGACAGAAAAAGATGGCTCGTCTCTGCTTCACAATATCTGAGACCTTAGCTGGTGAGACTCAAATGATTGGAGGAGACTCAGACAGTTGAGAGCTGGAACCATCCATGACTTCTTCACTCACCTGCCTGGTACCTGGGCTAGGATAACTCAAAGCTTGGGCTCTGCGGGGCCGGTTGGCTGGAGAACCTACCTGAGGTCTTTCCATGGGGTTTGGGCTTCTCACAATGAAGTCACTGCATTCTGAGAGAGAGGACACATGGTAGCATTCAGAGAGCAAATGTTCTAAGACACTCAGGCAGAAGCTGCATGGGCTTGTATGGCCCAGCCTTGGAAGTTGTACAACATCACTCCTATTCTCCTCTACTGATCGAAGCAGTCACAAGTCGGCCTAGATTCATGGAAAGGAGACACAGACACTACCTCCTGATGGGGAAAAAAAATGTCAAAGACCTTGGGACCATATTTTAAAACTTCCACCAAGAGAAAATGAGACAAAGACAATCTCAGAAGCACATCAACTACACATAAATATTAACCGATACTTGAATAACTTACTTTATTTTAAAAATTATTGAAGACTTATGTACTGTGCTAAGTGCTGGGGGTATGAAGTTAAGGCACAATCATCAAAGAGTTTACAGTCCACTGGAGAAGATAGGTGAACATACATTATAATAACAGAAGGTCAAATGAGGAAAGTTAGTCAAGACAGATGGTATAAAAGTGCTGAAGTAGCCTATAAAAAGGATTAATTAGTATAGTAGAGAGGCTGTTATCTAGGGGAAAGCATATGAAGTTACAAAAATATGAATTTGATTCCCCCTTCACTATTTATTAGATTGAACTATGTGATTTTTGGGGGGATGGGAAAAA
>NW_005312385.1:0-904 GCF_000412655.1 Myotis brandtii
AAGAACAAGTGTATATTTACAGAGTTTGTTTTATTTATCTTCTTAACGTAAGTTTCTTGGTTGACCATTTCTTATCCTTTAAGTACTTTGAAAAAGTGGTAGAATATAAGGTTGAATTCTCAGTCAGTGCCAGATCTTTTGAGGCCTTATAGACCAAGGATAGGGATTTAGATTCTATTCTCTGGAGTTAAGGTGAGGAGCAACATCATCTGATGGTGTGGTTTTTTTGTGGTGATAAAATGTAGGGGACAACACTTTGATCAAGGAAAATTTGCTAATGCTGTAGTCCAGGGAGCAGACAGGTAGCATGAATGAGGGTGGTAAGGGAGAAGGTGACAGTCTTTGGGTTTGGGTGTACTGAAAGTCAGAGTCCATGATGGTTCCTCCTATGGTCTGGCCTGAGCAACTGGGTGAATGGGGTATCATTTACAGAAGAAAACTAGGTTTGGGAGAAATCAAAGGTTCCATTTTGATCATGTTATGTTCAAGATGCTCATTAAATGTTCCAATGAAAACATGGACTTGGTTATTGAACTTTGAGTCTGGATTTCAGGGGACTGATCAGAGTTGTAGAGACCTCAGTGTGTGGATAGTTTTAAAGCCATGAGAAAGGTTGAGAACCCAAGGGAGCAAGTGAAAAATAACAATTGGAGACTCAAACCCTGGAACACACAGCATGCAGAGGTGTCAAGTAATCAAGCCTTCCTGCGAGTCCCCCTCCCTTGAAGTACTGCACATTATAGTTCTTCAGCTCATATTCCTTCACAGATAAAAAGTGAATAACAGAAAAATACATAGTTCCATCTCCCCTCTTTCTCTGCATGTATGCATTTATATATAATAGTAGTAGTTTAGTAAAGCCTACACTTAGATTCTCCATACTCAGAAGTTGATATATTTACCA
>NW_005312386.1:0-904 GCF_000412655.1 Myotis brandtii
AGCCTCAAAATATAGAAGCCCCAGGAGACACAGGCACTCTGTCTATACCCTGAAGACAAGCCACCAGCCCCTCCTAGCAACGTTAGGGGTGAAGGAGAAGGGGTGGGTCTTTTTTTGGGGTGATTAAAATGTTCCGAAATGGAATGTGCTGATGTTTGCACAACTTTGTGAATAGACTGAGAGCCACTGAATTGTTCACTTTAGATAGTTGTATTGTATGGCATGGTGTGTGAATTAGATCCCAATGAAGTGATTACCAAGAGAAAAAGAAAAAACATCCTCAGGGAAGAAGTAATAGAAGAAAACTTCCTAGCCTGATAAAGGGGAACCTACAACAAATGGCAAATTAAGTTCCCATGAACATCAGAATAAAATGAGAATGTCAGCTCCCACTATCGCCCAAGACTGTACCCAATACATGGTCACCAGAAGCACCGAGAGAAGGAACGGGCAGGTCCTGGTGCTGGGAAAGGGGCAGCGTTCCTGCTTGGCATCTTCAGATGGTAATATTACCAACCTGGCAGGTGTAAGAGAAGCAGCCCAAAACTATCAGATCAGTAAGTGGGTTCAGCAAAGCGATGGATGCAATATCAACAGACAACGATTCTTCTATATCAGCATTAACTTGCTATAAAATATTTTAGGAATAAACATTTTCATTTCCATACTACAGGAAACCTAAAACACCTAAAAGTAATGCATAAGACCCATACGCATAAAACTATAATGTTACCAAAGTGCATAAAAGAATGAAATAAATGGAGAAATACATCATGAAGATTTAAGTTCTGCCCAAATTAATAGACAAAATCAAATAATTCTATTTTTTAAAGTTTTTAAATCTGCATCCAAGGATATGTTTTTATTGATTTTTTTGGTGGGAGAGAGAGAGGAAGGGAGAGAG
>NW_005312387.1:0-904 GCF_000412655.1 Myotis brandtii
AAATACTCTGACTTCCTATGGTGGTGAAGGCATCTGAGTCCAATCGTCTTCTTTTCTTCAGTTGGTGTAAATGGGATTTGGATTTCATATGTGCTAAATAAAACAACAACAACAAACAACTCATTAGGCTTTTCTAGAATTAATCCTAGCAGCACATAAAATTAGCTATGCAAACCTTCTGTTTAATAATAACAAGAACAACACATGTATTGGTATAGCTGCTTAGCAACTTTAAAGGAAGAATAAGTTATATGGCCAGCGAGCTAGCAAACTATAGCAAGCTACCACGTATCACACGCACCCTGCTAGGTGCTTTGTATCACTAATCCTCCCCAAAATCTTGCAGACAGTACTATGCAGCTCATTTTATATAGGAGGAAACTGAAGTTCAGAGATGTCTTACATTTTGTCCAAGACCACACAGCAGGGGAGCTCCTCAGCTTACCTATAGTTCTAAAAAGGGGCCAAATTTTCCAGAATCAGAACTCTTAACTCAATTTTTTGGTATAGGGCTCCCCTGTTATAGATACATTTCAACTCACATGACTAAAAAGTTACAAATTCAAATCCTTGTCTGTATTGCAGGACAGCCTGCCACAGGCCTGCGGCACCCAGAGACGCCCTTCCTACTTCTTCCCTGCTCTACAGGTTGCCCCTCCTGCACTGACATCCCTCTGCCTGGGTCAGATAAGCCATCTGAATGACTAACCCACAAGGCTCACATTATGCAGACACACAATGCTCTGGGCAGATAACAAGAAACCTTCTCTGACATCCCTTCTGAGGGTCCACAGAAGCAGTAGAGCTACTATTGCCTGATATCAATTTCTGACCTCTCACTCCAGACAGTTCCCACCCTCTGACTAACTCACACAAGCTCCTTTTCACTAGCCTGTTTTTTTTT
>NW_005312388.1:0-904 GCF_000412655.1 Myotis brandtii
ACACACACACAAAAATAAGCCACCATGTGTAAGGTCCTTATATTCTAGGGTAAGTAGAGGTATTGTGTACTTTTAGACTTTATGTTAAAATATATATGTTAAAATTTCCAGGATAACCAATAAAATAGAGTATATAGTTCTAAAATAAAAAGAGTGGAAAAAGTTGGAATGAGGGGTCAAAGTATTTTCAATCAATGCAAATAAAGGCAAAATGGGGAGAAAAGAAAAAACAGATAGAGGAAGAAAGGGGGGAGAAGAAAGGGAGGAGGGAGATGAGAGAAATCAAAAGAATGAAATATTAGAAATGAACTAAAAATGTAATAATGAATGTGCATGAACAAAACTCTAGACTAAATCAAAGACTGAGATTATCATACTGGACTTGTTTATTGAATAGTCAATAAGTACGTATTAAGTGCATATTGTATTCAGTAAAATCTAGCTTTAGATTGTTCACAAAGTACACACTTAAAATATAAGAATACTGAAAGGTTTAAAATAAAAGGACTGAAATATTTATGCCAAGAAATACTAAACAGAAGAAAGCTTGTGGTGCTATAGTTTCGACACATCTCTATTGTAATATAATTAACAAATATTAAACTGCACATATTTAAAGTGTACAATTTGGTAAGTGTTGGCATAAGTATATGCCTGTGAAGCCCTCACCACTGCTAAGGGAGCAGACAGGTTCTATCCCTAAAGTGTCCTGGTGCCCTTTTAGTCCTACCCATCTGCTCCTCTGCACCCCACCCCAGTCCCTACCTGACACTATAGCTTAGTTCCCATTTTCTAAAGTTTTATTAAAAAAGCAACCACATAATATCTAGTCTACCTTTATCTGGCTTCTTTTACTCAGCATGATTATTTTGAAATCCATTGCCTTTGGATGAACTTTAAAAAA
>NW_005312389.1:0-905 GCF_000412655.1 Myotis brandtii
AAAAGTATGCCTACGTTTGTTTTATTCCTTACTTACAATGTAGAATTTATCAGGAGAATTATGTCAGGTTGGAAGTGAAAAGTAAACCCAAAATAAGTAGGAGGAAGGAACTAATAAAGATGAGTAGATAAGAATGAAATACATAACAAAAAAATGAGAGATGCAAAACTAAATTTGTATTTTTGAAAAAAAAAATCAACAAAATTGATAAACTTCAAGATAAACAGATCAATAAAAATAAAAAAGGCCAAAAAAATAAACAACATAAAAGATAATAAGATGTATCTGTATCTTTAATTGTTTCCTATTATCAAACACATTGACCTGATTTTATTCACCCTCTAGTGTCTTCAGGTAGTTTTAAACATTTGCTCATTTATTCACTTAAGAATTGGTCTGAGAGGAACTTTGTCTTGATGAGAAGGGGAAACTTATTTGTTTTGAAAATGAAGATATTTAAAGAATTATAAAAAATAACAAAACATTTTAATGATACAGAGGAGGGGAACCTGGGCACTAAAGGAGAAAGGTAATGAGACACCTAACAAACAGACATATGAGCCTTAGACAAGAGGACACAAGTGGAGGAAGAAGGGGCGGAGGGAGAAATGTTTTACAAAGATAAGTATGTAGGTGTTTTCAAATAGATGCATAGTGTTTTATATTATTTCTGCTATCGAAACTATAAAAAGTCCAAGTTGTATTGTGGTGTATAGTCATTTGTTAATGTTACAGTGTACACCGTATGAAGAAGGGGAATTTAAAAATATTCCATAATTCATGTCCTTGTTGCCAGCTCCCTAAATGAGCCTTCCCATAGCTTCCTGTACCTATGACTAGCTTCAGAATAGAATGGCATATCAACCTGTGTGAAGCGTTTCTTCACCTGAAAATCTCAGGTACAG
>NW_005312390.1:0-905 GCF_000412655.1 Myotis brandtii
AAAAGGCTCACATTTCATTTAGACACTATAATAAACGGGCGCATGTCAGCTGCTTTTTTGTTTCCTTTCTATCAGCGCCCCTTAGTGGACAAATCACAGAATGGCCTCGGGTACAATTAAATCTGAAGCGAGATAGCAACGGGTGGTTGGACTCACCAAATGGCCTCTTTGATGGTAACCATAATACCACCTTGAGTGGCAGCTCTAAACTGACACAGAGAATGGAGTGAAGGCACAGATCTGTCCAATCCCACAAATCCTTTTAGGCTGGCAACTGCTTTGTTCCTCTCCAGTTTCCCCAGAATCCATAATAAGATCTCTTGGCAAAGTGACCTGGCAGAAAAAAGTTATAAATGAGCTTGTCATCTTACTCTATGCATCTAACAAGAGAGAGAGAAAGACTGTCAGGTCCCACTGTATTCTAAATGCTGGCATAGTCACCTAGTTCCACTGAAGTGCAGGAGTGAAAAGAATGCTTCTTACAAATATCCTGAAATTCAATGAGTGACTGACGGATCTTTGGCTCTAGAAATAAATGTGATATGACATATGAGCCCCATGTGAATGTATTTTTTGTAATCAAAGTGTACCCACTGCCTTTGGATTAGGCACTGTGAAAGAAAGTTTACACTGATGAAACCATCACTACCAATGGGACCAATAGCTGGCGACCAAGAAACAGCATACCAACAAATTCTTGCTGATTCCTTATCCCCTTTTCAACTAGGAGAGGAATGGAATAAACATTTGCCTCTCCCTTCTCAGTCTCTGATGTGGACATGACAGTGCTATGAGGACTTGGGTTTCAAAACTAAAACAAGAGTTATTATATGGATGGTCCATTAAAGCCAAATTCACATATATAGTCTCCATCTCACACTGCCCTTTCTATTGTCACTTCCCAT
>NW_005312391.1:0-905 GCF_000412655.1 Myotis brandtii
TGTAAATTTAAGATGTGGAATCTCCAAAGTGCCATCAGACTTTGAGAAGGAGCTATTTTCATTGCCCATTCCATTCGTGTCTTTCCTTTTTCCCACACCAGCATCCATCAGAAAATCATGGTTGTTTGCTTCCATTATAGACTGCTACAGCAGTACACCACGTGGACCTAATTGCCGCGCTCAGCAATAAATGCCAAATAGATTCATCTTAATATGTTGTTAAAGGTGATTCGAAGGTGCAGTTCTGTCTCATAATGCCTTTCCTCACTGTCGGCAGAAGAAACACATGATTTGGCGACATTCACTGAGGAGGATCTGTGAATCGATTTTTTTAAAATGAAGTACTTTGCACCATTATAAAGCTGGCCAAACAACAAACAAAACTATGCACTGTACTCTCTCCTTTTTCATGGAAGAATGGTCAAAATTTAAATTCTTATGATTGAAGTTGTGGCAGAAAGAACTGCTAATGTGAATAGAAGATGGGATTTAGATATATTAAATATTCCCCCCAAATTAAATAATCACTAGCAGGTCTCAAATTGCCCCTTGTTGTTATTTCCTTTTACCTGTTTCTCAATTATCTAACTTTCTAAAGTATACTAAAGCTACGGCATCTTTTATGTAGATATTGGTGCAGTATTAACTGATAAAAAATGAAAACTATAGCAGGAATTTCAATGAGATAAAAAAAATTATTTACCACTTCTTAAAGTAAAAAGTTATTGATGTGCATATAAGTGATGTTACTGAAGATAAAATAATATCTATTGTTTTGGAATAGAGAAATTATTGCTACTAGAACATTTTGGAAATGTAAATTCATAATAGGTGCTGTGAAATCATGAGTGGAAATATAAAGGTTATGGAAGTGTAACCTTCAATTTGGATTAAACTTATTTCTT
>NW_005312392.1:0-905 GCF_000412655.1 Myotis brandtii
TGGCCTAGAGTGAATAAACCAACAGAAACATGGGTCACTCTTGGCCGTGACACCTTCCGACTGAAACTCCCTGCTTACATCTGCAAACATCTGGGAAAGCCTGGAAGATGTGTGCAATCTATTTTTAAGGCCGAGATTCCGGGGCACCTGGTGAAGCCCAAGCTAAGCCCAGGACAATCTCAATATGTTGTGCTCTTCAATTAAGGCCACAGGGATGGAGAAGAGGGGACGGACTCCACGGCTATGTTGTAACTGACACTGAAAGGATCTGGTGACCCTCAGACATACAAATAAGGAATAAGGAAGAATAATGTCCCCCAGGTTTTAAACTGGAGCGGCTGGCAGGAATGTTGAGAGTCGCTTAGGGAAAGAAAGAACAAAGAGGAAGAACCAATTGGGGGTGGGGGTGGGCAGATGTAGAGCCGTCTCGGGCACACTGTGGCCTGGCTCCAGGGGCAGGTGCACACAGCCTTGAGCTCCGGAGGGCAATCCGGTGGGAGGCTATGGATCTGGCTTTGTCAGCCAAGGTCAGAATCAATAGCCTGGATGTGTTCGCCTGGATAGTGTCCCGGCTTAGGGGAGAGTGGGGCAAGGAGGACAGACATATGTCACATAACAAGAGCACAGGGGTCACACGTGGTAACAACCCCTCCCAGTTGTAGACACACCTGGTCTTGCAGCAGGGCGCCTCCGAAGGCCCAGACACAAGCGAAGACAAAATAGACTTCGTACACTTCTTTGGGGCTGTCGGAAGGTACGTTTTCTGGAGTCAACAAACATTCCAGAAGAGCACAAATTGTCTAAAGACCAAGAAACAGCCATTCATTTAGGGCAGCATATTTTTCCAACCGTGGAGTACGTTCACAAGACATTAACAAATCCACTTCATCCTGAAGAGAGTGCAC
>NW_005312393.1:0-905 GCF_000412655.1 Myotis brandtii
CTTCAAAGCTGTGTTCTCATTCACGCCTTAAGGAGGCTCTGAACAGAAGAGCCCTGGGCTGGGAGGCAGGAAGTCTAGCTTTTATCCTAGACCTGCTCTGCCTCAGTTTCCCCGTCTCTGCAGTAGCTTCAAAGGCCCTTATCTCAGCCTATGTGTGCTGGCTCAGGCCCAAGGGTGCATGGAATGCTACAGGGTCTTCGCTGATGTTGCCCCTGCCCCTGGGCAGTTTGCCTTCAGGGACGACATGCCCCTGGTGCGGCTGGAGGTGGCAGAAGAGTGGGTGCGGCCGGAGCAGGCTGTGGTGAGGTACCGCGTGGAGACCGTGTTCGCCCGTAGCTCCTGGGACTGGATCGGCTTGTACCGGGTGAGCAGGGCGAGGTGCCCAGTGACTTGGGGAAGGAAGGGCCTGGAGGAGAGCAACTGGGTACCCAGGTGGGATCATGGCTTCTCCAGAGTTTGATGCCACCCAGGGAGGCTGCTGGGGTCAGGCCCTCGGGGTCAGAGCCCTGATTCCTGTCCCCCAGGTGGGTTTCCGCCACTGCAAGGACTATGTGGCTTACGTCTGGGCCAAACACGAGGATGTGGACAGGAACAACTACCAGGTACTCAAGGGAAGCGGGGGGAGGGGAGGAAGACCCTACTGCCTTAGGGTGGGGGGTGTTCTGTGGCTACCTCTCTGACCCCAACCTGGGCTTATACCCTGGGCCCACCAGGTGACATTCAGTGAGGAGTCGCTGCCCAAGGGCCACGGAGACTTCATCCTGGGCTATTACAGCCACACCCACAGCATCCTCATTGGAGTCACTGAGCCCTTCCAGGTGAGTAACCAGACTGCAGGGCCAGGGGTGCCAGAGATCCGGCCTCTGCATTTAAAAATATATATATATATATATTTATTGATTTCA
>NW_005312394.1:0-905 GCF_000412655.1 Myotis brandtii
ATTTGCATATTACCTCTTTATTATATAGGATAAGACTGTTTTTAAAAATGGCGAAGAACCCCTGCTTTGAAAAGGGGGCTGTAGACTGTGGGTGCCCACAGACAGTGAAGCTGGGACCTCTTTTCTCTCAGAAAGCCTTAGGTGGTACCAAACACAGGTCTTTATTAGAAGAAAGGCCTGCTTTATGTGGGGCCTCCCAAGGGGTATGGTTCCATAGTATCAGGAAGGCTCTCTAGGCCAATACTTCTCAAACTTTAACAAGCATATGAGTACTCAGTGATCTTTTTAAAATTCAGATTCTGATTTAGTCGTTAAAGGGCGGGACAAGGTTCTCCTGGTGATCCAAGGAACACTGTAAGAAGGCACTAGACTAAAACTATGTTCACATCCTCTCACCTCCCATGGATCTTCATGCCACCCAGCTACGTATAACAACATAATTTCCTGAGATATACAGCTCTGGATACACTCTTTCTGTCTAGAGCTCTTTCCCCAGCTAAATTCTCTGCTCCCTTGCTCTAATGAACTAAGCTGAACAGCTTGGAAACCTCAAATGCCCCCTTTATCCTTCTCCCTTAAAGTCCAAGCCAGAAACAGGCCAATCAGTTCATTAGTTTTATTTCCCCTCAGCCCCACGCTGGCCCAGTTTAGCCCTTCAGCATGAGGTTGCATCCCATAAAAGGCACACCTAGCTCAAATACAACTTAGACACACGCAAAATAGTTATTTCATCTATGTGTCCTAAATGTAAATTTTTTACTCATCCCACTAAACATTTTACTTCCCCGGTACTGGATAAGGAAGTTGGCCACCCTGATGCTGATTTTGAACCAAGGGAGTATTCCTCTAAGGGGAGATGGTGGTCAATATAAAGCAGATTGCCTCAAAAAAGAGTAAGGACTCCT
>NW_005312395.1:0-905 GCF_000412655.1 Myotis brandtii
CCTGTTATCTGGTTATCCTTTTGCTCATCACTGGACATTGGAGTTGCTTTCCCTGTTTTGTTCATTGTGAATGTGCAGCTTATAAACACAGGTGTACAAGTATCTGTTCGATCCCCTGCTTTTTTTTTTATGAATGTGATTTTGGCAAAATAAGCATTTGCTCCTTAGATACATGGACCTGAAAAGCAAAGTGACTTGTATAATTTCTAAAAACTTTTTCTGCAAGAATCCTCTGTGTCAAATTCAGAAAGGATGTCACTTACACAAGGCCGTTCAGGGGACATGAACTTGGCAGGGTGTTAAGGATCCTTAAGGAAACCTGCAAGCTGGGACAAGCTTGCTGACTCTTGAGGTCTGTTTTCACTGGGAAGCCTATTCTCCGTACCCCTCTGTGTGTGTGCCGGCTTGGACCTCGGGTTCCTAAGCAATTGTACTTGGATTAAAAATTCAGCAGCCAAGAACTTAAACAGAAACTTTGTCCTGGGTAACATGCTGTGAAACCGCCTCTGTGTTGGATTTAGAGCTTGGACTGCTTTGGAAAGCTATGCAAGTCGATGTCTCCAGCCACAGCCCAGGAGTTCAGATCATGGTGGGAGCTGCTTGTCAGTTTCAACGCTGAGCTCCCCAAGTTTTACTCTTGGTAATAAAACCGTCCAGTTCAGAAACATCTTTCCCTGGGTTGTGACTTTCATTTGTGAGTGTTCCAAACCCTATCCAAAAGAGATATATAGAAAAAAAATGGGGATCGTTATTTTTAGTGTCGACCGTTATATATGCCAGTTTCAGGAAGGAAGGAAAGTCAATGAAAGGAAAGTAAATCCTTTTACAATGCCATCATCCCATCATTGAACCTTTAGCATGTGTAAGCGCTACAATTCACTTGTATTGTCACTTAATTTTGTTTT
>NW_005312396.1:0-905 GCF_000412655.1 Myotis brandtii
TAGGAAGGTTGAGAACCACTGCTCTAGGGAAAAAAAAAAATTGTTTTTACTTGACCTACCAAACCACAGCGTAAAGGTGGAAAGATGCAGGGTTAGGAGAGGAGGAAAGAGGTGTAAAAGCTTAACTGGGCGGGCTTGGAAGGCCAGAGCGGAAGATAAAATATAACGACTATAAAGTGCTTCTCTTTACCACGTTGCCTTTTATTTAGTGCAAGAACAGGTGCCTCCTGCACCCACGAAACACTTTGAAACTATCTTGAAAACAAGCAATTCATAAGGCCTCCAATCCTACCTTCTCTGTCCTCCTTCTGTTCTTTCTCATTCACTACTAATATTCTCCACCTCCCCATCCCTCCTAAATCTATAACACTGCCCCATTAATAGAAAAAGAAAGGACTATAGATTCCTTTCCTCATCTTAGCTACTACATTCCCTTGAGCTTTATTTTGTGCTTTGAACGTTTAGGTGGATTTTTTTGGGGGGCGTACAGGGAGAGTTCCATGATTGAGATATTTGAAGTAGGGAAGAAATTTAATAGTAAAGTTCACATTCCTTTTTTTGTATAGTACAGTGTGAAAGCTTTATCATTGGGGAAGGAGAGACGAGTTTTTAACTCACAATAAATTCTCTGTTTCCCTCTTGACAGGAAAAAAAATCTCTCTAACCAACTTAAATTTTGTATTAGTTTGTTAGTAAAGCCATATGATATTATATTCAGAACTTATTCTGAGCATATTAGTTTGTTGATGTTAGAATGCTGTTGATTTTCTTTTCTTTATGAGACAGGTGGCAGGAAACAGCTCCTATCACCTGTCAGGGGAGAGTGGTGTTGGCTTCAAGTTTGTTTTTTTTAATCCCTAAAACTGTAGAATTGTAGTTACTTAAAAACTGCCCACAAAAAGAGT
>NW_005312397.1:0-905 GCF_000412655.1 Myotis brandtii
GAGTTGCTGTATATTTATCCAGATTTTCAACTCCCTGATCCTCCTACTCTCATCTCCAACTTTACGGCGCTGAAGTGCTTACCGAGTGTGGGCACAATTACTTACATATAGCTTTTGGCTCTGGCTGCAACCACAGACGTTGGGTTATTTTTTTTTATTATTGTCGTGTCGTAAAGAATGACAGAGGAATGTGGCCAGGGCTGAGAAACTTGGGCAGTTAAACACACATTTTGAGATCTCCGTGTTTTGTTTGTTTGTTTATTTGACCACAGCTAGAGATAAAAGCATTTGAGAAAACGGAAAAGTTCACGCCCTGGACTGTGATAGCTCCCTCTTTGCCATCAATGCACATCTTGGAGCTTCTAATTATATGACGCGTTCAAACGTGCCTCGTTTTTACAAAACTTGAGGTGCCTAAGAGGGCTCCCACCAATCTCCATTTCCTGATAGTCACACTTTTTAGACTCCACTCCCCTTTAGCGTGGTCAGGACCTAGTGACTGGCTTCTGATAAACAGAATATGGCAGCAGCGATGAGAAGTCACCCCCGGGATTATGTTAGAAAATTTTCTCTCTTTCTCTCTCTCATTTTGATGAAGCAAGCTGACAGCCCACACAGTACAGCAATGAGGCCAGGCTCCACCTGAAAAGCCAGCAAGGGACTGAGACCTTCCATCCAACAACCAATGAAGAACTGAATGTTGCCAACCAACTGTGAACTTGGAAGTGGATCTTTCCGCCATTTCCCTTTCAGATGAGACCGAGCAGCAGCGCAGCACCCTACTGGGCATGCCTGGCTTCCTCACCCATAGAAAACCATGAGATACTAAGTGTGTGGTTTGAAGTGGCTAAGTTTGGGGCTAATAAGTTTTGCCAGTGGTTCTCAACCTTCTGGCCCTTTAAATA
>NW_005312398.1:0-905 GCF_000412655.1 Myotis brandtii
AACCTTGGATCTGCTACTGCAGAGCTGTGTGTCTCTGGGCTAGTTATATAACCTCTCTGAGTATTTGTAAAATGGGGATCACGGTCCTCCCTGAGTTGTTATGATTAAATAGGTTGAGTAGGGTGGAGCTGGCCATAAATTACAAACCCGGGCTGGAGACAGGCACAGAGCATCCCACCGCAGGCTTCCCTGGCTGAGGGCACTGGGGCTTCGGTGATGGCTCATAGACACCCTTGTCTTTTTCTCATCGTTCAGGGCTTGGAGAGACCAACTGACTCACTCTAGCCAGGACTTCGATGTGGCCGCTACGATTGCTGAGATCAGCCATAAACTCAACATGAGCCAATGGTTGGTTGTGAGCCTGAAATGATACCATTTCTCTGTTGCTGATGCTGCACTCTTTCCCCTCTCTGTGCCTGGCATGTTTTTCTGTGCTACTCAGGCCAGCGTAATTGAATCCGTCCTGAACAGGCCTCTATTACAGATCTATGGAACAGACGCTGCACGTCATGCCAGCCACTGCAGCCCAGCCTCAGGAGCAGGGTGGGAAAGTAATCCTGGCATTCCTTTGCAAATATTTACATTCTGCAAGTAGAAATCCAGAGGGACAGAACATATTGCTCAAGGTCACATAGCAACTACTAGCAAACATCTGATATCTTGATTTTTAAAGCAAGGGGCCCTGGGAAGGCAACACATGCTGTACAGTCATGCCTCACTTAATGATGGGGATATGTTCTGAGAAATGCACCATTAGGGGAGTTCATTGTTGTGAGAACATCAGCGTGTACTTATACAACCTAGATAAATAGCCTACTGCACACCGGGGTTGTATGGGATAGCCTATTGCTCCTAAGGTACAAGCCTGTATAGCATGTTACTGTACTGAATACTGTAGGCAATTG
>NW_005312399.1:0-905 GCF_000412655.1 Myotis brandtii
ATTGACAGCTAAAGGGAATGTGATGCCAAGGATGGTGATCGTTATCAATATGAGGTCAGGCACACATTTGCCATTGCATGAATGCGTTGGGTGAACAGACGAGTAAACAGGGAACCAGGCTGCTTTCAGGAAGTAGTTTGTTAGAGCTCCAGGGAGCAGGGACTAAACACATCAGGGAGGCATTAAGCACAAAGGAAGGAATATAAGTGAGGACAGAGGAGCAGTAAGCCCTAAAAAATGAAGATAGTATGGAGTAGGACTCCACAGGGTGAACGGTTACTGAGAAATGAAGAGATGTGTGAGACCAGGCAAGTGACAGCCCCAGCCTGGAGTTACCAGGACTTGAGGACAAAGAAGGGCTAATGAAATCAGGAATGAGGACGTGTGGTGTGGTGGATTGACGCCTGGTGATTGGCCAAAAGTGAGCTTGTTGGTCTGTTTGGAGAATTAAAGTGTAAGTGGGTCTGAACTGAGACTATTTATGAAGAAAGTGACAGAAAATCCAATTTCTCGTATCCTGGTTTAAGTGAAAAGGGACATTTATTGGCTCATATAACCAGGCTATGCTTTGGGCTGATTTGAGGGATGCTCTGATGGAAGGCTCTAAAGATGACCTGGGATCTTATCTGTACTTTTCCCTCCGGAGGCCTGATCTTCAGAGCTGCTCCCCCACCTTTTCACTCCCCCCCGCCCACCCCCAGGGCAGGATGGCTACAGCAGCCCGAGCCTGTTACACTGTTCTTTGATGTATATGTTGGTTACTATTACCTCCCACACGGTGGGTTGCCTTCCCATACTAGGGTGTCTTTAATAAACAAGTGTGCTTTGTTTGTTTGTATGTTCTTGCCTTCTTTGTCAAATGTGAATCGACCATAAAGGTGTGGGTTTATTTCTGGGCTCTCTAT
>NW_005312400.1:0-905 GCF_000412655.1 Myotis brandtii
TACAATAAAAAGATCGGTAGTTACCAGAGGTCGGAGAGGTGGGAGATGAATAGGCAAAGCACAGAGGATCTTGAGGGCAGTGACATACTCCGTGATGGTATTATAATGACAGATATGTGTTGCTTTACATTTAATCACACGCAAAGAATGCACAGTACCAAGGATGAATCCCTAAGGTAAACTATGAATTTGGGATGATTATGAGGTATCGATGTAGGTTTATTCTTGGTAAGAAACTTACATTTTGGTAAGTAAGGTTGATAATTGGAAGCTATGTCTGTGTGGGGGCAGGGGAAATTTCTGTACCTTCCTTTCAATTTTGCTGTAACCCTAAAACTTCTCTAAAAAATGAAGTATTAAAAAAGAACGTTGGAGAAATGCTGTTAAGAGTAGGAGGAAAGGGGAAAATCCCATCCCTTAAATATATCACTGGAAGTGTTTTGTATGTGGGAGGCACAAGCAACTGGGTTTTCAGATTTTTACAGAAAAAAAGTATCCACAAACAAAACAACCTTGAGAGAGAAGCATCAAAGCTTGTATTTTACTTTTACACATGGCATAATATAAGTAATTAGTGTATTCCTGAGGAAATGAGATTTTGTGTCTCCTTGTTTGTTTTGTCTTGTCCAATTTCCTTAGTTTAACAAAAGCCTTCAAAAATCTTTTCATTTTAACTACTTGCAAAATAATAATTACCTATAATGTCTGCCCCCTTTCTTCTCCATAATAAGGTTAAGCTTAGTTCTAACTACTTCTATAAACAAAGTCGATATTATGTTGTCCCGCTTTTGCCCATAAAATGGACTTGTTTACATCCTTTTGTAATGCATATTAGAAGAAGAGTTCTAACACTCCATTTATAGCATGGCCAAGTTTTTAGTTTCAATAAGCAAACTTTTTTTTAA
>NW_005312401.1:0-905 GCF_000412655.1 Myotis brandtii
TATAGTGTCTGGCACATAGTAAAGTTTCTCTGTGTACAAATGAATGAATGTAATTACCTGGCAGTTAGTAATAGACTAGGTTAAAATGCAAGAATTATAAAATTCCAAATATCATGTGCGTGTTTTTTCAATTGCACTGCACCAAAGCATTAGTTGAGAGGCAGGCATGTAACATCAACATGTAAACGGGTGCGTGACTTGGGACTGTTAAATTATAAAATTGTTCAATAACTATTTGTTGAATGAATGGAAGTTGGAAAAGGCTGTGTCTGTCTTTTAGACACTTTGTCATTCTGTGAGCTTAACAAACAAAATCTCATTAATACCAAATCCATGGGAGCATGAGAAATGTGTAATGCTCTTAATTTCTTATTAAATGATTTGTGTTTATTGAAAATTGGCTTGAAGGTACACTGAACATAACTCATAATATTGGATTTAGGTGAGTGTGGATACCTGAGTCTTTTCTGTACACAGAATGCACTCACAGTTCAGTGTTGGAATAGATGGTGGGGAAAGTGATGTCTTCATTTCTGGAAGGATTTGCTGAAAAGAGGAGATGATGCGTTGGACTTTGGAGATCTTTTTCTTATGCGCCTGTGCCTTTTAGGTTTGTGCGATTGTTCCAGGCCTTTATTTATCCAGGCACGCTCTGTGCGTGTCTACAAGCAGATGAGAGAGAGCAAGGGCACTGAGGGGCTGGTGGAGGCAAATGTGAATCCCGTTTCTTCCTTATTAACTCATGAGGCCTGCTGGGTAGCAGCAGGCATTACCAGACATTTAATTGTGTGCTAGGTAAGGCTGGCACAACTCCAGCACCATGGAGGAGCGAGAATTACACTAATCAGCTGGGATATACTGCATATTATTGATTAGAGTTGGATTTTGTGATGCAAAAAAAAAAA
>NW_005312402.1:0-905 GCF_000412655.1 Myotis brandtii
AGTTACTTTGGAAAGCAATTTTGTGGCATTTGTTAGATTTCTGATTGCACATATTCTATGTCTTGTCACTTCCAGTCCTAGAAATCCACTCCAGTACTAGTAAGTGTGCAAAGAGGCATGTGTGAGATTCTGCAGCATCAATTAAAACTGCTTACTTAAAAAAAAAGAAATAAGAAGCATATACATCAACAGAGGAATGGTAATTATACCAACATATGATATTTACTTTATAAACTTCTAGTATATTGTGGAAAAGATTTATTTGAACATGAAAATGTACATCATATTATCAGTTACACTTTAAAAAATTAATACTACATATCTTTTTTTGTAAAGAGATATTAATGCAAATATGCAAGAAGGTCTCATACACAGTGCTCATTGATAATAATGGTTACTTGCATGGAAGGGCCTGGAAATTAAATGTCATGGTAAAGTAAGGCTCGGTTTTATCATAATATTTGCATATCCCCCAAAGATGTCCATGTCCTGATCTTTGGAACACATAAGTGTGTTACTTTACATTTAAAAAGGGACTTTTCGGGGGTGTTAATTTAAGGATTTTGAGTTGTGGCGATTACCCTGGGTTTTCTGGGTGGGCCCAATATAGTCATAGGGTCCCCGAAAGAGGGGGTCAGGAGGGTCAGTCGGGAACAGGATGTGACAATGGAAGGAGGGAGAGACTGAAGATGCTGATTTGGATGCTGGCTCTGAAGATGGAGGAAGGGGCCACAAGCCAATGAGTGCAAGCAGCCTCTAGAAGCCAAGTAAGGTGAGGAACCAGTGTCCCCTGGTGTCCGCAAGAGGACTGCAGCCCTGCTGATCCATGCTGAACTTCTGACCTCTGGAATTATGATGCATTTGTATTTGTTTTAAGCCTCTAAGTTTGTGGTAATTTGTTACAA
>NW_005312403.1:0-905 GCF_000412655.1 Myotis brandtii
TGGGGTTTTTCTTCAGTCCATCAGAGTTTAGCTCTGAGCAGTGAAGTTGGCTTTATATTAGATAGACCTCATAAGGGTACATTTTACGACAGACCTTAAATAAAAGCCATTATTTTGAATGCACAGAACATTGAGATGCTTGTCAGTATTTCTCCTCTAGAGTTGGATTAGTGGCACTGATGCCAGGTGGAGGCATTTCCGTACACGAAGCCCGTTTTGCTAGAAGAGAAGTTAATACATGGAGACCTGTATTAAACGTGCTCAGATGTAGGAAATGCTCTGGAGTATCGATAGCATTTTACTCAGGAGCAGCAAATCTGTTTCAACAATTTTATATATTTTTTAACATGTCATGTTGTTGGGTCTTTTATTCCACATGCGTTTTATCCGTTGTTTTTATCTTGTTCTTTTGAATTCTATAATCGAAAACTTATCTGTTCTTTTAAAAACATAGTTTAAAAAATGAATATATGCTGTTCAGTTAGGGGGTAGAATCTGAAATGCGTATGAATGTATGTTTTCTGTAAGGGCTCTGAAGGCAGTAATGGGCTCTCTAAGCTCTACTGTGTAGGAAGGCCAGTGATCCATCAAAAGCACAGTCTTGGATTTGAGTCGTGTATTTAGATTAGGAATGTTAAGAAAGATGGATGGCGAATGTCTTTTAGCTGCATTGTCCCCAAAACATAAAATGAAATCTAAAGACTCAAAGAAAGTTTCAATTACACTAGCAAATGACTTGAACAAGGATTGGGTAAGGGGAGGTCAGGCCGATGGAATGCCAGTTGTGGATTTATATTGTTTAAAATGAAAACATTATTTCCATTGACCCCTTTTCACACCCACCTCCACCAGAGCTGTTTTCAGATTGTCCGTTTGTGGGTGTTACTTGATAGAAATACCTTATC
>NW_005312404.1:0-905 GCF_000412655.1 Myotis brandtii
GTGTGGGGTGTGCAGGAGGCAGCTGATGGATGATTCTGTTCTCATAATTGATTTTCTATCTCTCTCTACCTTTCCATTGTTTTCTGAAATCAATAAAAATAGATTTTTAAAAGATTAATTAAAAAAACTGACAGTAAGTCATTTAATCCTGACAACAGTCCTATAAAGAAGGTGAAGATATAATTATTCCCATTTTACAAATGAGAAAACTGAGGGTTGGGAAGAGTAAAGAACTTGTCCAAAGTTACATAGCTAGATTTGCCCCAAACTAGTGCTTGTAACCATGGCCAAAGCTTCCTGCCAAATGGCCTGGTTATGGAAATGTTGGCACTGCCTACAGGGGCTTTGCGCTGTGAAGATGCCGGGTGGCAACGAAGGTTTTCTTTTAAACATAAAGTCACAAGTGCCTTTCATCCTTTCCGTTTTCCCTGCTGGCCTGGGCTGGAGGGAAACCAGCGCTCCTCCAGCATCCATCCGCGTCATGCTTTTCGCCAGCGTACACTTCTTTCATCCTGGATGCCCTCCATGCTCAGCAAATTAAAAACATGACGCGGCAAGGCTGCGTGAGCACAAGGGCACTTGCAAGGAGAGCGCCAAGGCTGTGTTCTACGGAGAAGAAAAGTGTGGCTGAAAGGGCAAGTGGCATTTCAGCCGTTCATCACAGCGGCCTTGCACCGGCTACCTCGCCTCGCGGTGACGTGGAGTCGCAGCAGGGTTGCTTTGTGGTGGGAACTCATGTTTCTCCTAAAGATCATTCAGTGGCCACATCGCCAGCCTCTTGGACCCCCCAAACTCGCTGTCATGTGACAGGGAAAAGCAAACACAGGCTGCCCTGCACCGCCAGGGTCGCCCCTATTCCCCAGGGGAAGGAGCTTATAAGGGATTGTCAAAGGGGGCCGAGAGTG
>NW_005312405.1:0-905 GCF_000412655.1 Myotis brandtii
TTTCCTGAACATTAACATTCCCTAACAAGCTTAAGTGGTACTTTTGATTGTGACATGGAACAAATTTTAGCTATTTCTCATCAATTTTGAGAAATTGGAGAGAGGATGATAGATCTCAGATTAATTTATTTTCTCACCTCCTTGAGACCTGGAGACAATAATTTGCAGCAGTTAAACACTTAACTAGCAGGAATTAGTGTCGTGCTGATTTCTATGCCAATTCTTGGATCACAAGGCTGATCTTCCTATTCTAAAACTTATGGGGAAAGAAAAAATCTCTTCCCAAAGCAACATTCAAAGTTATATTATGTTCCTAAATCTCTTGTTTTAATATGATGTAAAGGCATGCTTTTTTGCTACTGATAATGTTAACTTCACAGAGTTCTCAGATTTTACCATCCACCAAAAACAAGGTTAGATCCAACCTCAGAAATTTTATGTTTTCCCATGGGTCTAACATCTCTTCTATCAAAAATAAAAAAGTCTGTGACATTAAGGGCCTTTTATTTTTTATGTAAGCAGAATTAAATTTGTTCTCTAAGCTGATGGCCTTGATAGATCACAGATAAGATGAGTTATTTTCTTAAGAACTTCCCCAAGAAGTTTGATAATCAATCCTCAGCAATATAATTGGTGGAGTGTTTAATTTGTGCCAATAAATGTAAGAAAATAAAAGGTGTGTCAAATTTTAGTTGCTGATGTGTTCGTATTTTTAAATTATACTGCCACAGCAACTCAATAATTTCAGCCCAATTCTCTTTTGTGTTTACTTAACAGATATTTGTGTTTCCTTTCTCTCTAAATTTGCATAGAAAAATCTAGCCAAAGCTTATATAATCAATCAATGCATTTACTTCATAAAAATTCAATACAACACTCTCTCCTCAGGAGCCTTGTTAGATTTT
>NW_005312406.1:0-905 GCF_000412655.1 Myotis brandtii
AAGAGGTGGGTACTGGATATTCCCATTTTACAGATGAGTCACCCGAGGTTTAGACAAGTTACACAGCATGCTTCACGTAACAGAGCTCCTGTGGTAGACTCAGGACTTAAACTCACAGCCATCTGACACCACACGTGAGCCCTTGACCACAGCCCTCCACAGTCTCACGAGGCACATGGACAACAGTGTGATTCAGTTACCCTGGACTCTCACTGGAAGCTCTTCCCACACCTACAGTGGAACCAGGGGCAATTTACTCAACATCATTAACCTTAGTCTCACTTCCTCCTATGAGGTTATTCTGCCTAATCCTCATAGGAGGAAGGGAGATCTTGGCTCCCAGTACATTCCCTTTATGGAAATTCTATCTGTATAGAAACGTAGGAGGACACTTCCATGTCAGTGGTATGCAGCCCACAGCCCCCTTGATGCTCAGACATGGGTGCATTTGCTTTAGAATTGGGATTGCCCACCAAAGCGCTTGAGTGTTGGCATTATTTTCATCAACAACTGCAAGGACCATTGGATTTTAATGCCTCTGTGTAGGACCACAGGTATTGCTACTTTAAGTGAAGACTGAATGTGGTGGTTTCAGGTGGCAGCCTCAGGATGTTTTCCCAGCAACGTTAATTAAATGTCCCCGGTGCTCTCCACGTGACTTCCCCATCTCTCACACAGTCAGGCTTGCAATGTCATGTGCTCTCCCTTGGTCTATTTTTATATCATCACATAATAATTTATCCCCTAAATATATCCATCATCCTGGACTGCATTTATTTTGTATGAAGTCTCTTGCCTGCCTCCGGTAGTTTAATTGGTGTTTACAGCACTCGCTGAGCAGCGGAGAGCATAGAATTACAAGACACGGGTCCCAGTCTGGACTCTGGTGGCGTGGCTGCTCTGGG
>NW_005312407.1:0-905 GCF_000412655.1 Myotis brandtii
TACATAAATGTTTTAAGTATAATAAATATAAATCTTAGTTTCAAGTTCCATATAATGTGTGATGAGTTTACATATTTTTCAAATATATTAAACATTAATATCATTGTTTTTCCTATTAATTGTGAATTCTTTTAAAATGAAATACTAGCATTTATAGCAGTTTTTAAATATCACATGTAATATATGCCAAAACACCAATATTATCATTTGATCATATGTCATAGTCCTTTGATTAGATATATGTAAATTCATCTTATTAGTTCTCAAATCATATAGTCCTTTATAAATGTAATATTTACCTTCTACTCAGATTTCAGATATATTTCACAAATGCAAATATTTACATTAATTCAGACTGAAGTGTAAAAGTTTGCATCTCATAGGAATACTTGAACTTTAAATAAGATTATTTAGAAAGGTCAAGGCTAATTGTCTATACTAGTGACATCTTACAAACTTTATTATATATGCTTGGCCAAAAAATTTCAGTGAATGAAAAACTCCCCACTCTCCATGAAGTTATATTTTGTAGGAAATAGCTGCTAATATGTTTATACTTAAAGATGATCTTAAAGTTTATTCAAGAAGAGAGATATTTAATGAAACATTGTTATTGATACTCAATAAATTATTGTGATTTATTTTTGTTCCTCAGACACATCTTGATTATTTTAGTAGAATCACCTTCATTTAAAACCCATAAAGTGAGAACCACAAGGTCTTGAGATTCATTTAATGCTAATCAAGCTGAAAAATGGTATTCATCCTAAATAGATACTTTTCAAATGTGGAGTATTTACTCTTTGTTTGGTTTTTGAATAACTGGAACACTACCTTCCCCACTCCTTCTAATCATCTATCACCCCAATGGGTGATTTTCCCAAATTTACAAAAGATATTTCCAT
>NW_005312408.1:0-905 GCF_000412655.1 Myotis brandtii
GGTCCTGTGTCTACAAAGTACACAGGGCCAGAGCTATCTGGACGATTGGTCCAGGCTGGACTAATTGGAAGCTCTCACTGATGATTTGGCATTTGACTGTGGAGGGAAATCATTCTGCATGGTGGACTGCAATTTTTGTGATTTGGAAGATATTGGCAGGCATTTTCTACCACGTTGATTGGGAATACTTTTGGGCAAGAAGAGAGAAGAGAGCAAATGCATAGACAACGCAGAAGAGCCATCAGAAAGCATGTCCTGGTGGAATTTGAACTTCCTTCATGGCCAACCAAATGCCTCTCCTGAGTTCATGTAAATTTCCTTCGGTGCTTGAGCTAGTTTGAGTTTCATTTCCATGGCTCATAAATAAAATAGTCCTTAAGCTGAAAGAGGGGAGAAGGTGGTAAGCACAGGTGTGCTTTCTTAGAATCACAGCGCTAGGTGGAAAGAGTCCAAGGAAAGGGCTGCTCCAGGCTGTGCAGGTTGGGGCACCTGGAGAGGCATCAGTCTCAGCTCCCTGTGGATGAATGTGTATGACTGCTTCTATTCCTTGAAAGGGAACACCACTGTTTCAAGATGGTTCTTCTTGGTAGGTGCTTTGCGTTTCTGCCTTAATCGGCAGTAAAATCTCAGTATGGGAGGGTGCTGAGGAAAGACCTGTGCTCTTTCCTGTAGACTCTACAGGGTTCATTATGGCAGCTTGTCATTCTATAAGGATTGAAGAAACCCAGAATTGCTGCCATGACACATGTGCATAGCTTCCCAACAATGATAAAGCAAGTCCCCTGCCCTTTCTTGTTTGATGAGCCAGCTTGATATTAATTGTCCTGTGATGCGGAATTGTCTGTTGGATCTCCTTTTCCTCTGTGCAGTGTTTGAGTGTTTAAGAATCACATTGTTGGAGGAAG
>NW_005312409.1:0-905 GCF_000412655.1 Myotis brandtii
TATAAAGTACTGTATTTCAGAATATTCATAGAACCTTTAAAACTCAACAATAAGAAAATAAACAATTCCATTTAATATGGGCAAAGATCTGAACAGATACCTTACCAAAGCAGATACCTTACCAAAGCAGATACCATAGGAAATAAGCATATAAAATTTTGCTGTCATATTTTATTGGAGAATTGCAAATTTAAAAATAACATAATACTACACACCTATTGCAATAGCTAAAATTTAAAATACTGACAATGCCAAATGCTGGTAAGAATGTAGATCAACAGAAACTCTTACTCATTGCTGGCAGAAATACATATTGGTGTAATCAATTTTGAAAAACCATGTGACAGTTTAAAAATTAAACATACTCTTACAATATGATACAACAATTGCGCTCTCAAATCATTTGAAACTCATGTCAACACAAAAACCTGTACGTGGATATTTAGAGTGCCTTAATTCACTATTATCAAAACATAGAAGCAATCGTGATATCCTTCAGTAGATGAGTGGATCAATAAACTATGGTATATCCAGACAAGGGAATGTTATTCAGCACTAAAAACGAAATGAACTATAAAGCCATGAAAAGACAGGGAGGGGCAACTGCAAAGTGTTATACTCTGGAAATGTTAAACTCAGAAGAAATGAAGTTGCTTTAATTCTGAGGCAAGATTAATACAGACAGTTATGGGCTACAGTATAAGTTTTGATCAAATAAAATCAGTCAGATTTCTTGGAAAATCTACCAACATAACCACCATTCAAGTCTATGTTCTAACTACATAAGCTGAAGAAGATAAAATTAAAAGCTTTTATGCAAATATCTAAGAAGATATTGATCACACACTGAAACAAGACATGCTGATAATTATAGGGACTAGAGTGTAAAAGTAATACACAAAGCA
>NW_005312410.1:0-905 GCF_000412655.1 Myotis brandtii
GATGCTCTCGGTTGATTTAGATTGAACTCATGACAGAATTGCGAGCCATTTGAGGCTTCTGCTGGAGCCATTTCTCTCGTCCTGCAACATCCACGCCCAGAGGTGTGTGAGGTCAGGAAGAAAGAAATCAGAAACATCTGGAAAGCAACAGGGTCTCTGATCAGAAACTCTAAGAATTATGTAGAGAAAATGGTGCTACTCAAATGCATCTGATCTGGGCGTAGTTGTAGCGAGTTTCCTTCACTGCTTGAGTAACTTTAGGAGTTTTTGGTCTCTTAGCACAGGCAGAATTTTCAGGCACAGATATCTTTGTACTTTTATGGTTCTGGGTGTTTGGGGCATTGGCGAAGAGTGACTTGCACACCAAGCTCTCTCCTTCTGGCTCCTCCTTCAATTCCAGTCCTGCCTTAGCCCTAAAGGTGCTTGGTTGTTTCATGGGTTTATGTTTTGCCTAAATGAATCCGGGGAGACTTTCTGTTCTCTGAAATTCTTAATATTGTAGCTGAAAATGCCAAAGGAACACTAGCAGCTTCAGGAGGCCTGATGGAAACATACACTCACATGGAACAGGAATCGGGGCTGTGTTTTTATTTCACCACTGTTGGCCTCTCCGCTCTCTTCCCCGAGTTGCTCATCTTAGGAATTCCTCTTTCATTTCTCTTGTCCTATTTCTCTTTAATGTGGTATGTCTATGTGTATGCCTATAAACGTGTGTCTATTTCTGTGTGTATATGTGAATGGGGTGTGTATGTGTGTATTATATAGGAGAGATACAGTGACAATGAAAAGATACTGAATTATCTTTATGCTGGATGATCAACCTTTGTGCAGGTGAGTATCAAAGTAATTTATCACACATGAATTTCAAAACATTTAAGGACAAGGACTAAAGCTATTTCTTTTTT
>NW_005312411.1:0-905 GCF_000412655.1 Myotis brandtii
CAAAATTCTGGAATGTGCCTAATCACTGACTCACAGAATATTCCCAGACACTGGTAGGCTTTTAGAATCCACCTCCAAGGTTGAGTTGCAGATCAGGGTGAGGCATAAAGGAACTCCTAAGTGAGCAAATGTACTTTACTCAGTGGGCACATGAACACTATCCTATCTTTAAATGTCAATGTAAATGTCACATCCTATGTTTCTTTTCCTCACTGTTGCTCTTAAAACGCATCTAGAGTGTTGATATACCTCTGAGCTCACCTCTGTGTTGATGGGATGTTGGGTTGGCAAATGAAACTCATTTTTCACATACCCTCTGAAGCCTTCCCCCTTTACTGTTTTAATCCACAGAAGCTACTGGTACTGGCACGTTGTAAATGTTTTATGGCAAAATTAAGAGTTTCTAAATGCCTTTTACTGTTTGTGTCTCATTATTTCATCTCCTAATAAGTTTCAATCATTTTAGCACCTGCTTAAATTAAAATCCCCAAGGAAAACAGCACGCGTGGGCAACAAATAATACGCTTTTAAAATTTGCTGCAAATTACTGAGTAACACGGAGCATAATGAACTCAGATGCTGGTGTTTTACAAATGCAACATGAAAGCAGCTTGTCTTAGTGCTAAAATCCTTCCAAAGTTTTGCTTTGTGAATCAGAGTGAACTAGTCTAAAGCTTCTTTTTGGGGGGAGGGAGCATGAATGTCTCATGACCCTTGGGGACGTTAAGGTGATTCATGGATGCTCTGTGTATGGACGTCTGTGTGCTTGCATCCGTAGAGATCCTCGGTGCCCTGCTGTCCATGCTGTGTGTCTGGGCAGTGACCGGTGTGTTGGTGTACCTGGCGTGTGAGCGCTTGCTGTACCCTGATTACCAGATCCAGGCCACCGTGATGATCATCGTTTC
>NW_005312412.1:0-905 GCF_000412655.1 Myotis brandtii
GTTCATAGGTCAATGCTCAACCACTGAGCAACACCGACCAGGTTACAAGGAGACTTTTTACTCTGGATTTCTTCATGCCACCAGAATGGTTATTTTAAATTCCTTTTTTTTAAAAAAAGGCATATATTCATATTTGCTGTGCTACTTATAACACAAACTTAAAACAGTTTGTGATCAAATGGCATTTTTTAATTTGCCTTGATTCATGCGAAAGTAATTTGGATTCACATTAGTATTCTGGAAACTGATCATTAACACTTTTTAGCTGATTTTGTAAACACATTTTGCTTCCAAAATAAACATAAACAGGAAAGGAGAACACTCGGTTAGCTGAGGCATGAAGACACTCATACATTAAGGGGAAGGGCAGGGTCCCCAGCGCAAAATGGGGAAAGCATTTGAGAGTCATTCCATCACCAACTTGCGTCGTGAAAAATCTGCAAGAAATATGTGAATAATTTCATATTTGCCTGATGGGGGGATTTCAAGCAGCAGAGTTGTTTGTGTGTCTATCACGGATCATTGCAAATCATTAAGATGGGATGGGAGGTGGGGACTGATTCACGTCTGATAAGGCAGGAGAGGGACTATGTGTAGCGGGGATGAGCAAAGTGACAGGGCTGCCTCCAGGCTCAGCCAGGGTGGGAGATACATGAAATCAGAAAGGTTTGGTGGCCCAGCCCTTCTCCAGTCAATGCTGGGAGCAACATCCCCACCGAGGAGCTGCCCAGGGTCCTCCCCCGGACACCTCCTGATCATCTCAGCTCACCTGCTTATGACACATTGATCTATGTACTTTAGTCCCAAGCAGTTTGGCATTTTAAAATGCATCTTCCAAATGAGCCAGAAATAATTGGACATGTCTACTGAACTGATGGGAATCTAATTCAGAAACCTCCCAGCAA
>NW_005312413.1:0-905 GCF_000412655.1 Myotis brandtii
CCACTGAGCCAATAACCAGCTGGGGTTTATTCCTCACTTTTAATGACCTGTTTCCTCATCAGTAAGATCCCAAAGAGGTACTTGCTACTCTACTCATCTGTCATAGCTTGCCTAATTGTCATTTCCCAATACTTCCCCTATGATCCCAAAATATAAAAATCTGAGGTTATTTTAAGATTCCACATATTTCAGCTCTTTGCCTCTGTTAATACTGTCTATTTAAGCGGCATCGTAATGTTCATGTAGTGCTATTGCATTAAGTATCTATCCTTTCATTTCTAACCAATATAATAATCTATAACCCCCTTTTATTTATTATTATAGAGTTTCTTCTACCGCTCTACATCCTGGTGCATATGTTACTCTTTGATAGCTACATTTACAATTTGTCTCAAAGAGAATTTCTTTTTCCTTCTGGTTGGGACACTATAAAATTTTGACAGATAAATAACATGACTTCCAATGCTTTTGCATTCATAGTTCCTAAGCTAGTGTTCTATTTTGTTTTTTCTAATTTAAAACTCCTATCTGTAAAAGAAAAAAAATAGATATAGCAATAACATTTGAGAAATCCTTCCTGCCATGCTGCCTTTCTCTTTTTCTTTGCTACTATCTACAACAGGCTCATTCTTACTTTTCTGCAAAGTTTTACACATTATGACCCCGAGAATTCACATCAAGTCAAGTGAGGAAGACAGCTGAATGATAAACTGGAAAAGAAAGCATCAGTGTCGCACTGCAGTTATGTACTCGTTACTTCTTAATAAAATGTCTTTAAGAAAACCACCATTCCCCTAGTAACCTGGACAAATGCAACCTTTACTCGCTTCCCTGAACCAATTTCATTTTAAAGTGATGATATATCAAAACAATTTTTCATTGTAATGAAATCACTGTGAAACAAA
>NW_005312414.1:0-905 GCF_000412655.1 Myotis brandtii
AGCCAAGTTTTACAAAACATACAAATAATAATTGACACCTATCCTCCTCAAACTATTCCAAAATATTTAAGAGGAGAGAAGACTTCTAAGCTCTTTTTACAAGGCCAGCATTATCCTAACTCCAAAGTTAGAAAAAATTACAGGTCGATACCCGTGATGAACTCTCAGAAAGAGAAACTAAAGAAACAATCTCCAAACATGGAAGCCAGCAGGATGGCAGTGAGGAAAAGAGAGTGAGTAAAGCAGTGAGATGGAAGTGTGTGGACATGTATGTATGTGTGTTGGGGGAGAAGAGGGAGTGAGGGACAGTTAGATCTCGCAGGAATCTTGGGAACTTGTGGATCAGGCTCTCCTGAACAAAGAGTCCCTGCTACTGCCACAGGCACTCCCAGAACAGAGCCCACACCATCTTGAAGGGGGAGCAGCAGAGGCCAGGAAAGTGGCCACACCAACACCCACACTGCCCTTGGACACCACCCCGAACCCACGCAGTGAGACACTCGCCAGCCATAACTTTCAAGGGATCACCACCATGCTCCTGCAGTGAGTGGCACACTACCTCCCTGTGGACTCCCAGATGTCCACAGTGAGCTCATGCCAGAGACCTCCTGCACCATGCCTCCCCACCCAGCCTCCAGGACCCTATGCTCCAGGACCATGCACTCCAGGACCCCATGCTGTGAGTGCAAGCCAGAGGGATGCCTCACCCCTACCTGTCCAACCCCTAGGACCATGTTGATGGCGTGAGGCAAGGGTACCTGGCCTGGTGCCCTGCCTAGGCAGGACCACTCTGACAGTGTGAGCTAGAGGGTCCTAGGGCACCACCCTGTCTCGGGTGCCAGGGCTGTGCAGTGAATTGCATGCCAGGGGACTCTGGGACCTCACAGGGAGTTGCACACCAGAGG
>NW_005312415.1:0-905 GCF_000412655.1 Myotis brandtii
GCCAAAGGGCACAACTTCCCTGGTTTGTAAGCAGCGTCCCTCTCTCTCCGTTAGAGTGGTGTTAAAAGAAAGAAACATTTATTTCCTTTAGTCGGAAGGAAAGCGACATTTTGCTTGGTTTCCAATAGACAAATGTAATGCTGCACTGCAAAAAACAGAGCCTTCCTTAAATCACAGAAATGAAAATAACTCTTTCTTGGGCTTACTCACAGATATGCACAGCACTCCATCAGTCACTGCTTTCCCAATTAGAGCCTAGAATTTGGAAACTCCAAAGTAGCCGTCTAATGCCATTTCACATGAAAGGACTAGACTGAACCCAGGCCTTTCCCTGTCAGGGTGCCCGTCTTTAACTCGGCGGCTTTAATTCCCTGCCTGGAGGAGAACCTTGTACTTCTTTCTTCCTCTCTGCCAAGTTCCTATTGATTGGCTGGTGATGAGCTAGTAAAGGCTTGATGAGAATGCCATCCAGGCCTTCCGTGTCAAGATCAAGGGAAGCATATAAAGAGACGCCTTTCATCTTTCCCTGAAGTCAGTGCCTTCGTTAATTACGCCTTGTCCAGAGGCAACGGGTCCGCCAGATGAGGTGCCGTGACCGGGGGAACTCTGGCCCCGGCTTCGCCGGCTCGTGAAGGACACGGTCTACCACAAAGGGACTTTTGAACACATGACGCAGGAAGAATCAAATGGTTTCTGCGGTGACAGGGTCAGCTGGATCCCAGCCTGAGCCTCGAAAGAAATCAGATAGTGAAGAGTAAGCAACAAAAGAAGCTGAAGACAGATGGAAGGCAGAGGTGGTGCTTTCATCCGCCGGCCAGCGAGCTGCCAACTTTCTCTTTTGCAAACAGACCTGGTGTTTCTGAGCTGCCATCTTCTCACGTTGGAGGTCACTGGCCCACATCCCC
>NW_005312416.1:0-905 GCF_000412655.1 Myotis brandtii
GATCATTTCCTTCTAGTACTTGCATTATTTTCTCTCAGTGATGGAAGTTTCTAGGTAGTCATTTCTGCCTAGTTGCCTGTGCAGCCTCAAAGAGTTGGGACTTAAGCATAAGCCTAAGTTTTTAAAAAATAAAGAAGGGAAGGGAGGGGAAAAAAAAGAAAGAAACAGGCAAGCTGAATACATGGACAGATGGGGAGATAGTTTTACTACACTGGAATCTCAAAATTGTTAAAATTGCTGCCCAGGTCAATTTCATTTTCGCAACTCTGTACAGAAATCTGGATAATGTAATTTTAAAAATTAAGCAAATAATCCTTCTATGTTAGTTAAAACCTAACCTTTATAGAAACATCTACTGGCCCTTGAGGTGAGTGTCCAACAACAGTGTGAGCTCTAATGACTTTTCAGGTAGTTTGATGGATTCTGTGATCTGCCTGTGCATCACATAATAAAGGGGAATGAACTTATATGTGGAGATACGTCGCAGTAAATTTTTAAAACCAAATTATCCCTGGGCCGAAAGGATTTCCTGTGACCACAACTGATTTTCCTAAAATCTGTATTAATACTTTCACACCAAAATGGGTAAACCTTTTGATTGTTAGTGCTCAGTTGTAGCTGGAGGCTAGTCTCATACAAGCTAAATGTATAGTAATAGCAACAGCATACATTCACTGAATGCTCATTATGGGCCATGTAGTGGGTTAAGCATTTTAAATGGATTTGATCCTCAAAACCCTGAGAGGTAGAACTGTTCTTACTCCCATTTTACAAATGAGAAAACTAAGTTCATAGAGAGATAAAATAACTGGTCCAACTTGCAAAACGTGGTATTAGGGTGTGACTTCAGGAGGCCTGATTCTGTGAGACAACAGTTAGGTACATGCTCTACTCAGAGGCCCTGT
>NW_005312417.1:0-905 GCF_000412655.1 Myotis brandtii
AAAAAAAAAGAAGTAATTGATGAGTAAATATTGAATGAATGGCCTAGAGTTTTGACATTAGATACAGAAATGTTAAGAATCCAGGGAATGGACAGTTGTTGATGCAATTTGTAGATAGTGCCTTTTTGGTTTTTGTTACAAAATTGCAGAAAGTTTACAGCTGTTGCTCTATAACATAGCACAAAGAATAGATGATTAAGGCTCTAACATTTTTTAAAGTTCTAAACTCTACTTTAACAGCATTAATAAATAAAAACGGTAATGATTACAACCTAATTGTACACTTGACACAGCCTCTGTGTCAGAATGGGGCAAATCTTTATATCACTTGTTACCTTCTTACTAGTATAATAATAATACCTATATTTAGTGTGAAACTACTGACTGGAGTTGAAATCATAAACCACCAGATATTCACTAAGAGCCAAGTAAATGATAAAAATTGTTGTATAAAGCACAAAATGAAGACAATTAATGGCCAAGCTATTCCTATGAAAGTCACCAATATCCACTTGCCTTTAATCTGTCTACTCAGGGCATTGTTGGGAACACTTTAAGGGCTTCAGACGTGCTTGCAAGTAAAAAAAGAGGAAGTTGATGGTGGTCCCCATCAGCCAGCAGGTACTTGAGTAGACAGTGGAGGGACCTGTTTTCCTTCACATCTTATTCTTTAACAGAATACTACTTGAGTTCCTAAAAGAAAAGTCCAAAGGACAGAGTTGTTTATTGCGTGGAGACTTATACGTGTGGTATGGTTGATGGTGTTGTGATAGAATGGCCATGTGGTTCATATATAATTCATTCATTCAATAGACTGAACACTTTATTATGCCTCAGTCAATGTTCTATGGTAATGCTAAGCAGTGACTCAATATAAATAAATATAACATTTGTCAGATAGTGAT
>NW_005312418.1:0-905 GCF_000412655.1 Myotis brandtii
AAGCTCTTTGTCTAACCCTCAATTCTAAATGAGAGCTTCCACCCTCTCTTTAAAAAATAAATAAGTAAATTAAGTAAGGGAGGGAGAGGTGTCTGACACCAGGAATTTTGTGAGCAGATGTGTCAAGGATAAAATCCACATGGTCTATTTGGGTGGCAGTAAGTAGACCAGCCTGTCTAGAGAAAGGTCTGATGCTAAAGCTTAGCTCTACAAACATGGTAAACAGAAATGCTGAGCTGGTCATGTAACATCAAATAAGCTGTTCCCATAAATTTCCTCATATGCACTGGGCCATGTGCCTGGATTTGAACTTCAGAAAATGTGGACACCAGTAAGTCTCTACTACCATCTTCTCTGCCATGGAGCTACTCAAAGGCATTTTCCCAGTGTCCCTGCCCATGGAGACCATCCTCTGTGTTCCATCTGTGGCTTCTGTTCAGAGCCTATCACTCACTCTATGTGCCCTTTAGAAAGTCCTTACAGATAGTTTCCATCCTGCACAGATGGCATTGCAGTGCCAAGCATCTGAGATTCTCACACACATGGATAAAAAGTCATTGAAAATGAAAAATGAAGAATCAACCTACCAGAAATGGCATGTATACCTTGTGCCTTCTCTATAATCAGCATTGTGCTAGCTCTGGGAGGAATATCAAAGAGGCATTTATTGAAACCACAAATAAAGATGGAATGTTTTGCAAAATTAGTTTGCCAAACTTCATAACTTGACATAAGGAGATTTTATTCATCCGTTCTTTTTTATTGGGTATCTATCACAAAGCAGACATTTCAATATTCTTTAGAACTTGTGAGGTTACAAGTGACAGAGACCTAACTCAAACTTATGTAAGCAAAAGAGGGGGTTATTATGAGAGATAATGTGCCTAGCCAGTGTGGCTCAGTAG
>NW_005312419.1:0-905 GCF_000412655.1 Myotis brandtii
GCTTCCCATCAGACACTTGGGGACAAAAGAAAGGCACTGTGTCCAGAAGCAGGGTTTCTGGCGCACTTTGTGCTGTCTTGTCAAAAAGCCCCCCCCCAAAAAAAAGGGCAAAAAAGAAGGGGCCCCCAAAAGGTAGGAGCCCGGCGAGCCTGTTGTTGCTCCTGTCCTGCCACAGAGCAGGGCTAAGCCTTGAAGGGCTTCTTGGGAGGCCTGGAGTGAGCTGCTCATGGGAACAGGGAGAGGCCGGAACCAGACAGAGCGCTCTCTTGGCCCTGGTCTAAGCCCGGAACGTGGGCGATTTTACTTTGGTGAGAGTTTAAAGCAGTCCCCACGCAGTGGCCAGTGTTTCTGGTATTTCCCATGCTGTCTGTGGTCTTCGTTTTAGGAGTGTGGCCCGAAGGCTCGGATGGGACCGACATCAATGCCGTCTGTCGGGCCCACGAGAAGAAAGTCCTGTCGACGGGCGATGACTTCGGCAAAGTGCACCTCTTCTCTTACCCTTGTTCGCAGTTCAGGGTAAGGACCGGTCTTCACAAACCTCACCCCTCGTGGGATGCGCTTGGCACTTACATAGAAAGGCCCATGAGTGCATGCCACCTATCACAGGTGCAGACCTGGCCCTGTCACCGCTGCCCTTGAGCACTTCAGGGGCTCCCCCTGCCCTCCAGGAAGCCCTTAGACCTGGCTCCGCTACCTCTGTGGCTTCCTTGGTGGGTCTCACTCCTCTCCCCTCCACCACAGCCCCTCTGCTGCAGCCCTGCTGTGCTGACCTCTGCCCAGCTCGCCCCTCCTGGCCCTTCCCTTCCCTGACCCTCCTTTAGAAGGACACCCCTCACCCTCCACTGCTGGCATCTCTGGGATTGAATGTGTCCACCCAGGACAGTCCCTTGCCCCTGTCTGTCCCC
>NW_005312420.1:0-905 GCF_000412655.1 Myotis brandtii
GAATATGCAAAACGAAAGGCTCCTGCCAGCATCTCTGCCCCAATTGTTTCCTCCCAGATGATACCTTTTTAGAGACCCTCCTTGATCTCCCATAAGATCAGCAAGTCCAACGATTATATAAGAGGCTATAGAAGTCAAGGACAAAAGTCTCGAGGGTAAGCCACGGGGAAATTATTGGAAATTAAAGGAATTAGAAGAAAAAAGGAAACACATCAGCTTAGTCAACCAAATGCTCCTTTTACCAGGTATCCAGTTAAAAAAGGAAAGAAATACATTAAACCCCATGCCATGTGGCCAGGTCTGGGCTAAAAGGAGAAGCAATATTTGGCATTTGGATTGTTTCTACTGACAATCTCTGACTCTACAGGTGGATGATGGCCTCAAAAAAGTTGGAGTCCAGTTGCCATGACATACTTCCCATAAAGCCTTGAGAACGCTCTCCTTGACTCTCCCAGAGCTGCCTTTTAGAATAGCTGGAGATACAAAATATTCTCCTACTAGTCAACATCTGCTTCACTTATCTAGTGGTATTTTTGTTGCATGCTATTCATCATCTGATAATAGAGAAGTATGAGAAAGGTGAATGTCACTGAAACAAGTTCTTAAAGCTATTTATTTGACTAGAGTAAAAAAAACAATAATAAATCTAGATTTCCCCCCTTCCTTATAGGTGTCATCCTGGGGGCAGTATGTGGAGGGCTTCTCCGCTTGGCATCTCCTATCCACCCTGATGTGGTTATGTTAATAGCCTTCCCAGGGGATATACTCATGAGGATGCTAAAAATGCTCATTCTCCCTCTAATCATCTCCAGTTTAATCACAGGTAAGTCCTTCTCTGGTGCCTGGCCAAGTAGGTCCTACTCTTGCTCTGGCTTTTGGGTTGACCATTGAATATCAATTTACTT
>NW_005312421.1:0-905 GCF_000412655.1 Myotis brandtii
AACTGACTTTCATATCTTTGACTTTCTGTTTGCCAAATGAGAGTTGGACTATACTGTCTGTTGTCTCTGAAGATAAACCAGAGGTAGATATACTGCTAGCTGGGATGCTCAATAGCTAGTTTTCTGGTCACAGAGAACCCCAGGGAGCTGTTTTACCTCTCAGATCCAATGCCACTGCTTACTACTTCTGCCTGGGAAACACCCTCATGATGCTACCCTCACAAGTGTGTCCTGTATGGTGGTGGTGGGAAGAGAAGATAAGCCATCTGGTCTCTCCTAGTATGATATTGTAGAAGTCACATTGATCATCTAGAGCTCCTTAGTGGTCCTTTCTGTTTCAGTGTCCAAACCTTAGCACTTACACAGAGTATCTGAAGCCACTCCTAACTGAGAGCAGACCCCTCCTGGGTGTGTTTAGGGCTACGGCTTCATCATTTATTCATATTCCATCTGCCTCAAGCCTTTCAGGAATTCTTTATAACTTCTGGTCTATAGAGAGTCACCCTTCTTGCTTTACAGCACTGTTATGGTTCATTTTATTCTATATATTTGGGGTAAGAAAAGGACATTGTAGCATTTGCTCAGTTTATCATGTTAATAGCATCTCTGGCATTTTGTTTGCAAATTTGTTTTTGATTCATAGCTGTACAAGAACTGTAAACATAGGGTACATATCCAATTTATTGTACACATTTAAGTAATATCACAATTGAAATAATTGAACAACACAGGGAAATCACCAGTTTTTAAAATATTCTTAGAAACGGTGTCTATATATTATTTCTGTTTAAGAGGTATTGTTCTGGGCTTTTGAATGAGACCTTACTTTGTCTAGACTAGATTCAAAAATTACAGAGGGAGAGACTAAAAATAATATTTTCCCCCTGCCTCCTGCCTCCTGCCTC
>NW_005312422.1:0-905 GCF_000412655.1 Myotis brandtii
GGCCGCACACCCGCGGGTCTCCCAGAGGGAGGTGCTCATTGTGCGGGGGGGCTCCTAGCTTTAGCCAGTTGCTGCGCCCCCTGCGATGTGTCTCCCCAATGCAGTGCGTCTCCATTGCCCCATGGGGCAGTCTGGGCTGCCCCTGCCCGGGTGGCTGACGGGCCCCCACTCCCACCCCCACCCCGGGGTGGGTGAAACCCAACACCTACGCATCCAACCAACTCAGTTCCACAGCGGGAGGGAATGTGGCTGGAAGCGCCCGCGAAAGTCTGGCTCTGTCCTCCTCTCTCCCCTCCCCCCAAGAAAAGGTGCCCAGGATTGCCGTCCAGGCGTTTGGGGTTTCCCTCACTGTACCCCGCTAGTTTTCTGGGGCTCCCTAACAGCCCTACAAACGGGGGCTTAAAGCAGCAGGTCCTCCCTCCCGGCTCAGGAGGTGGAAGTCCGAATTCACCCCAGTCCCTGCGGGCACCTTGAGGTGTCCTGCCCTGGTCCCTCTCTGTCCCCAAATGCCCCTCTTAGAGCCACGCCCCTGGGGCAGGGCCACGGATGCAGCACGACCTCCTCCCACCTCCATGGCCTCTGCAGACTGTTTCCCTTTCGGCCTCATCCCAGGGAGCAGGTTGGGCCTCAGCATGTCTGGGACATATTTGGGGGGCTCAGATGAACCCCACGCGCACCCCTCCCACTTGGTTGCCGCCTGACACCCTTCCCAGTGTGATGTCAGCAGGTAGCGGCTCTCTGTCCCTCCCCCTTAAGTGTCTCCACCCCCCTCCCCTGCTCCATCCTTAGTCAGTGCTCTCTGCTTTGTCCACCTCTGACCACACGCGTCTCCCTGGACACGGCCGTTGTGTCCTTCCGGGGGTGCACGCTCTCCAAGACCCTGCGTGGTGCGCGCCATGGAGACC
>NW_005312423.1:0-905 GCF_000412655.1 Myotis brandtii
GTTTTCCTCTCACTCTTTTATTGTGGACCATATCTAGCCTTAAGAGTGTAATGGAATCCTAACTTTAAGAAATTGAAGGTATTTACGTCCAGCTTCAATCATGATGCTGGCAAATTTCAAACCATCCTATAACTCCAAAGTATAAACCTATGTGAAAAGGTTAGACCACCCTGACTCAATCTAGCTAATGACAGCGTGTGTGACCATTACAGTGTTAGTCTATATAGGAAGGGAATTGGGGAAGATGTTCTGCTGGAGATGGGTTTGAGAGGTGACATGGTAGAAAAGAAAGCATGGCTCTAATGAATACAGAGGGGAAGAATGCCAGAGAGAATGATGGAGCAGAGGTTTTAGAGGTTTTATAGCAGCACAGAACTCCCAACGGTCAGGGAACACACAGCATAATGGAGAGGCCACACAGACAGTGGAGTAGCCTTACTTACAGGTGCAGTAGACAGATAGTATAGCAATGGACCACTAATGGGTCTAGCAAGGATGGGATACTCCCCACGAACCAAGAGAAAAATGGTAAACAGTAGTGGGAATTTTTAGATCAAGGGCTCTATAAATCTGTATAATAAACGAAGGAAAGAGAAGTAAGAACCAGCAGAAGTGACAGAACCAGGCAAAGAGACAGACAGGCTCAGCCAAAGATGGAAGGTTGACCACATGTATTTGCCTCTGCTTCCTCTCAAACTCCACAAAATAACAATAAATATGGTTTTTTAAAACCATAAAGCCACAAGGACAAGAGAATAGGAAAACATAAAACAAATTTGTGAAAGCTGAAAAGCATAGGACAAATAGTAACTAACTTAAACCAGCAGAGGGAAAGCCAAGAATCAATCTGATTTGCACTACAGAACTTCCAAAAATCACAGGACTTGCTACCACCAGGTACTTCT
>NW_005312424.1:0-905 GCF_000412655.1 Myotis brandtii
GCCTGCCACCACCTCCTCACATCCAGGGCTCTGTCCAGGGTCCATGTGGCCATCGCCATTCTGATATAGACCGGATAAATCAATTAGCATCTGTAAGCCCCCCCTTCCCCTTCTCCATATACAAAATGAGCAGGTAAAAAGGAAATGCTTGTCAAAACAAAACTCTGTTTGGCTTTCTCCATCTATGGGGAAATTTCCGTGAATGTGTCAATCACTTTGTTGCAAAATAGCCCCTCCAACATGCAATCCACATTTCCCGATGACATGGGCCTGTCAGTCATTCACTAAATCAAAGCCAAATTTCATGCCAAGCAAAGACCAGTTTGTCAATCACTTTGCCTGCCACACATCCACCAGCATCACCTGACAGCTACAACTTCTACTCTCAAATGCAGTGGGTCTGGTTAAGCTCCTTTGTCTCTCCTAATTGAGTTCCTTTTAGGACCAACTGGTAGCTTAGCAACTAATAACTTATTTTCTGCGACAACTGGCCTAAATTTCATAGCTTTCTTGACCACTGCTACTTGCTAGAAAATCGTTTCCCCTCAAGTGGCTAAACAGCAGATGCAAGCTTTAATGCTGAATTGTTCTGTTATTTCTAATTATAAGCACTGTCCTACTGTTTTAAAGTAAACACAGGACATGTTATCAAATAGACATGATTTTAAATAATTACAAAATGTCTTGGAATTTTGACCCGACGTCTCCATTATTGGTAGCACTAAATATTGGGAAAGAGGTCAATGAGCTAAATACTCAGCAGGTATTAGGTTGTCAATTAGTTCACAAGCACCTGCTGTGAGCAAGTCACTTCGAAGTTATGTATAGAAAGTAACACAAGTTCTCATCCTGAAGGAACTTAATTGGAGGAGAGAATTGGCAACAAATTCTAAATCCACTAAAGA
>NW_005312425.1:0-905 GCF_000412655.1 Myotis brandtii
GCACCTGGCCTCTAGTAATATATAATTATATATATATTACATATATATGTATACATATATACATACATATAAATATATACATATATATATACACACACACATGCTAAAGGTCAGCTGGTCTAATCTATTATTCATGCTTGAGTCATTTAGATAATATCCCAACCAATGGTCATCCAGTCAGTGGCTCTCACCTCCACTAATGTATTTTGAATCACTTCACTTTTCAAGAGGACTGCAGGATTATTGCATGCTACCATGATGGCAACCCCTAAAGGTAGCATTTATGGAAATATGATCATATCTCCAAGGACAGTTTCCAAAGCAATAAGGCCTCCCATGGTGTGCTGGAGTCAGCTGTTACCAAATCACAAGAACCTATTGTGTATGAATTTCTGGGGACACAGTTCAATCCACAGCAGCAGGTTTGTTGAAGAGTCACTTGATAGAATTTGATGGATTGCTTGTATGTGTGAGAGAAAGGGAGGATTTAAAGATGTTACTAGGTTTTAGCTAGAATAACTAGAAAATTATAGTTGCTACTTATTGAAATGGTAAATATTTGGGGTAGGAATGGTTGTAGAGAAATATTGAAAGTTCAGTTTGAGATTAACATTGAGTCTGAGATGCCTATTAGACATGGATTTGCTGAATAGGCAGTGTAATATTGGCATTCAGGGTCCAGATTGGAGATAAATATTTGGGGCTGTCATCTAATAGGTAGTAATTGAAATCTATAAATTGAACCAGATCCCTAAGGGAATGACTGAGTCCTGAAATTCTTTCATACTCAGTATTGTGGCTGATGAAGAGTAATTAGCTAAGTTGAGAAATCGTGAGAAAGAGTGGCCAGAATAGAACAAAACAATGAGAGTGTAGTGTCCTGAAAGCTAAATGCTGCTGATGGA
>NW_005312426.1:0-905 GCF_000412655.1 Myotis brandtii
CTGAGATTCAGAGTTCATGGATAGCTCTCCGAACCTCTGTTCCAGGTGGTTCCATCCTCTCCATCCCAAGGAGGTCAAAGAGACTTCTGAATGGTTTAATAATTTCATAGTATTAGACTCATTTACAGTTGAATCATATGCCAACCTAAGTATAAATAAAGGAAAGAGAATGAAATACTGGGAAACTCCAATCTGAGCCGTAGACAACTCCGCTCAAAAGCTACCTGACTTGTGCTCAGAATCTTGGGCCCATCTTTAATTCATTTGCTCTTTCACTTGGTATTTGTAATCATGGATGTTTCATCACAGGATCTAAACTTGGTACTAAATAAAGAAAAAAAAGTCCTCTGACAGCTGTGGAAGGAGCCTAATTAGGAGCCTCTTTAGTTTACTTTAAAATGCATAATTGATGGAGAAACATGTGAAGCAAATAGCACCCCCTCAATATCCTCACGATATTTTCAAAGTTGCTGATTGTCACATTGGTTTCATATCATTTAGAAGATGTCGTTTTCTGGCTCCTTTTTATCTTAATCCAGGGCCACGTTTCAGTTTAATAATTCATTAGCAGCTCTTTGGAACTTACTGCCTGCTGAGTTTACCAAAGACTGATTAGCAATTTTATCATTTTTAAGTTTTCCGTATATATTTTCTTAAGTGTCATCTCCTGCTGATTCTAATACGTTCTTGCTTGAAATTATTTTTTTCCCATTTTTCTGCTTTGCCACTGTGAAACTGTCAATCATTTCTATCCCCCAGAATACGCATCATTGAAGTCTGAGATCCCGTTGGTCATTCCTAATCATATAGTACTTATCTTAATGGCATATTCATATTTCAGCAAAGCTTTATTCTGTCTTTTGTCAATAATAATCAATCTAAATCAGGTGTGCATTCAGTTACAT
>NW_005312427.1:0-905 GCF_000412655.1 Myotis brandtii
CGGAGAAAATCATTATGGAAAGACACAAACAGAGGCAGGTTTGCTTTTGTGGCAGCAAATTGTTTGAACAAACTAAACTGTAGACAGAGCGATGGTCAATATTTCATGGTGCAAGAGGCAGCCCAGGGTGGTGACAAACAGTCACTTGCCTGGTGTCATGAGTCTCGCACGGTGGAGGGGACGTTGCCCCAAGGGAGTGACGCTGCTCCCTCCACAGTCCCGTCTGTGAGATGAGATTCCGCTGAGGGACTGTATTTGTTTTCTAGGGATGTCATAGCAACGTACCAGACTGGGGAGCATATACAACAATCTGAGGTACTGGGGGTAGAACTTCAATATATGAATTTGGGGAGGAACACAGCTAAGCCCATAACAGAGACTTCTAAGAATCCTTTTAAACCCACCTACCAGTTTTTCTTTCAGACTCTCCCAATTTGGTCAGTGGGGCTTCCAGTCTGCAGGCATCTAGACTCAGAATCATGCAGCCTGGTTTTCACCTGCTCCCAACTGTCTACCACAGAGCAGACCACAGTCCTGCTGCATCCAGAAGTCTCCATCCTCAATGTCCGGATGCCACGGAAGCCCTTCCTGTCCTGTGCTCAACTGTCTCTAGTCTCTCCCCTCTGTCCATCTCGAGCACACCCCTCCCCTGCATCAGACCTCTGGGGGCTCCTCACTGTCCCTCAGGGCCCACCCCAGCTGAACCCCACGCTATTCCATGGATCATTCTACTTCATTCAAACCAGACTATTGCCATCATCTTCTGCACCTTCTACCTGTGTGGTTTGTTCAGGTTCAGAACACCTCCTTGCTGGGCCCTCCTCTTCTAAAATTCTATCCTCCAACATCCAGTTCAAAGACCGCAGAGCCCACTTAGCCAGGCTTTGCCAACTTACTGCAGGTGC
>NW_005312428.1:0-905 GCF_000412655.1 Myotis brandtii
GACTCCTATTCATAAAAGAGAGTTTAATGCCTCTTCCGTGACCGTATTTTCATCATTTGTTTGCACAGGCCTAATCTACAAGGCAGGCGAGAGTTGAAAGCCCTGTTTCCCCCCCATGTCCCCCCTCTCGCCTGCAGTGATAACATTTCACATATGTATAGCACTTTCTAGAAGGCTTCCCCATACATCACCTCACTGGACCCTCCCAGCAAACCTTTGAGGTCTGCACATCAGATAGCATTACCCACTTTAGAGATAAGGAAACCAAAACACAGAGAGGTTACAGCACTTGCCAAAAATCACAGTTACTTGCTGATAAAGACAGGACTAGAATCTGGGGCCTTACAGAAAAGCCCAGAACCTTCTGCGTTTTTGCTTTGATCTTATAGTCCAGCATATGACCCACTGATAGGGCCCTGTGGAATCTAAAGCTGGTAGCAAACTGAACTGATGAGGGCAAGATTACGGGTTCAATTTCTGAGTAGGAGAGTGTGACTCTTGCATTAGAGCGTTTTGCTTTTTGTTTTGTTTTAGATTTCTGCATATATTTATTTTTATATATTTTTTTGTTGTTGACAGTACTATAGATGTCCCCCATTTCTTCCCCTTAACCCTTATGCAAGCAACAGACCTGCAAATGAAAGACCTAAGTTGCAAAGGGGACTAGCTAAGACTAGCTGAGAGTGTGTAGATGATTCAGCTCAATTCTATCATTGCATGAGTTAAATATCTTAATTACCTATTCTTTAAGACTACATAAATATAGTCACATAAATATTTTTTTAAAATCCTATCAATAGACTATACAAATCTATACTCTCATGACTGTCACCTTCTGTCATCACAATTTATACTTATTGTCCTGGTGCAATTAATGGCTCTCCCTTTCACTTCGAAAAAAAAAA
>NW_005312429.1:0-905 GCF_000412655.1 Myotis brandtii
GATTTCGCTTTTTCAAGTTTCTGAATGCTTCCAAAAATTCACTGAGCTTCTGAAGCCCAGAGGGGCAGCAACTATAAATATTTAAAATGGGAGTATACTGTTTTAGTTAAAATTTATGGAGTGATTCATGACTCCAATTTTCATAAATCGACATCATAAGGTCTAGATGGGAAATCTGCCTTAAAATGATCATGGGGCTCTCTGAAAGACGAGCCATTTAGATGTGCTGTTTGACTTGCAAGCAAGTCTGTGACTTCATGATTGAGCAGATCCAGGAACTGAACAATCCCTTCCCTGTGTCATTATCTTCTGATCTCCCCATGAGCAGCTCTGATGGGGCTTCGTGTGTCACCCTCTCCACCCTGAAATGTACTGAGGCTGGTAAGGCAAAGAGCTTTAAGGTGTCTGAGTAAAAATTTTCTTCCAGTTTTAGAAAAGTCTCGCTTACTTTTCACAGGACCCTCAGGAAATCCAGGAGAGAATCAGAACTAATTTTAAGATGTTGAATGTTTCCTTTTGTGAATTTGAGTGCCATCTCCTAGCAATGTTATCACTGAATTGATTCATTGATTTTCATGATCCACTTGGAGGTTTGGTGAAAATATCACTGAGAGTTTCTAGGAGTAAATAAATCTAATCCAACTGTAGTCTCTGACAGAACAACCATTAGTTAGGTGAAACCTTCCCAGGGCAGAGACGGTATGTTGTGGGCACTGCGGCTAATGTGGTGCCTGGAGCATAGCAGGCACCAAATGACTGAAAAAAATGAACTGAGTGCCCCTGAAAAGTTCTCCACATCCAGGAAAATAAATCTACGCTTTCAGTTTTTCCAGAGGCTCCCTCTGTGATCTAGAATCTTCCCTCTAGGCCAGCCGTGGGCAAACTACGTTTGAAATGAATAAAAC
>NW_005312430.1:0-905 GCF_000412655.1 Myotis brandtii
CTAAGAATTTTAAATGTCATCTACTTCAATCTTTCAATGTAGGAATTTCTTCTTGGTTGATTAAGAGTCATTCATTCACAAAATTTACTGACAAAATGTCATTATCTCACAAAGCAGTTATTCTACCTTTGCACAGTTCTAATTAAAAAACATATGTCAGTATTACTTTCTAATTATATCACAAAGGCTTCTGACTAGAACCTTCTAGGTTGACAATTCTGTGGGAAATTATGCAAAAATAATGTAGTTAAGCAATCCAGGCTTCTATTTTTGGAATAAAAGTAATATATTACCAGTTACTTGTTTTCCTAATTTAAGAACATATGTAAAGCTTTTTTTTTTCCTTTTTCAGGAAGCAACTATTGATAAAAAACAATAACACTTTATAATGTTTAAAATATTTGATTATATCCCCTTCCCCCCCCCCTTTGGATAGATAATATTTGAGCCCCGGACAATTAGCAGAAAAGTGTCAAAATACTTGATAAAAATGTCAAATCATCTTAATCTTCAGTAAAGTACTTTGTTGTTGCTTGTTACACTTTCCAATAAATTTCCTTCATATATTTTTATTTATTTATGTTTGGGGGGTGACATTGGTTAATAAGATTATATGGGTTCAAGTGCACATTTCTATGATACAAGATCTGTACACTGCATTGTGTGCTCACCACTCAAAGTCAAATCATCATCCACCACCATACACTTGACTCCCTCCCCACTCCAGTCCCCAGTACCTCCACTCTCCCCTCCCCCATCTCCTGGCAACCACCACACTGCTGTCTGCATCTATGACTTTTAGTTTTATATCCCAAATATGAATGAAATCATACATACAGCTCTTAGTTTTTTTCTTGACTTATTTCTCATAGCATAATATTCTCAAGGTCCATCCATGTTGTCAC
>NW_005312431.1:0-905 GCF_000412655.1 Myotis brandtii
TTGACCTTGATGTCTGCAAATAAGAACACCTCTCCATGCCTGAGCCCTCATCCACAGAATGAGAATAAAGATATTGTCTTGTTGGATTCCAAGGTTGTTGCTCATATTAACTGAGGTGACATAATGAGCAAAGGATATTCTAGGCTACAGAAAAATGGAGATGGTTAAACAGCAATCTCACTGAATGCCAAATGAAACCCTGAGCCTGGGCCCCAGCGAGCACAGCGCCACTTCTCGGTGTGAGAAGCGCAGAGGTGGGAGCCCTTTGCCTGTCTCTCGTCCCCGGGCAGGACCTGGACACCATGGAGGAGAGCGCCGAGATAAAGGTGGACACGAGCATCTCCAGGACTTCCCGGATGCAGAGTTTCCTGGCTGCCAGCGGGAAAAGGATCAGTAGCGCCCTCAGTTACGTCACAGGAGAGATGAAGGAGTGCGGAGAGGGGCTCAAAGGTAAAGCTTCTTTGACAGGGACCCCTGACCCTGCCTTTCAGAGGTCCCCTCCCGCCGTCCCCCAGGAAACACTTGGCTGTGGTTCTCTGTAGACTAAACTATGTTTGTCTTTCAAAGATAGGCATTTAGCTGTTAGAACAGACACAGTCTCTTGGGATATGAATGCAATACCTGTAGGTGTGCGGGCTCTCATTGCTGAACACACAGCGTTGCCTCTCAAATAGCCCGTCTCTGCGTGCAGCCAGGCATGTTAGCCCTGGGAGTCCAGGGCATGCCTGCCCCTGGATGGCTCCCGGGAGAGCTGTGTCTACTGTTCCAAGAGGTTCTAGTTAGCAAGCAATCTCCCCAGGGCTCAGGCCATGGGTTTGATGACCCCTGTGCAGCAAGAGTTTTTTTTCCAGATCCATCTTCTTGAAAGGAAGGGTCAGTGTGAGGCCAGAAGCCACTCCTTGCAG
>NW_005312432.1:0-905 GCF_000412655.1 Myotis brandtii
TGCAAATCACTTCTGGGTTTCTACTTGTTTCATGTTTTTCTTGCTGCCCAGGCCTCCCTTCACTGTCATTGCATCGGCCCAAATCCTATATACTTCTCAAGGTCTAGATCAAATGCTATGTCTGAGAAGCACTTTCCATCCCCCATTAGCATTAATCTTTAACCCACCCTAACTCGAGTTAATGTTTATCCAGCGTGTGTCTGGTCCTGGGTGGAGAGTGGGACTTTCTTGAGGGAGGGACTGTGTCATACAGCCCCTTGGGCAGAGTAAGTGGTCACAGTGAGATGGCTCTGCCGAGTTCCCGAGCGCAGGGCTTGGGGGAGCTGACCTTGACTTTCTTATCCCTTATGCTTCCCTTAGGGTGGGCCGGCTGCTCTGACACCATGGGGAGCTGCTGCAGCTGCCTGAATAGAGACAGCATCCCAGACAACCACCCCACCAAGTTCAAGGTACCCACAGCCCCTCCTCTCCTGAGTGCCCAGCAGGGCCTACTGGTCTCCGGCCCCGAGCGGTGGCGTTGTCTCGGCCTCCCTCGAGAAGGGGGAATGACAGGCTGAGGCCGTGGGCTCGTTAAGACTTCCTGAGATCAGGCCTCTGCGGTGGCCTGAGGAAAAGGAGCCCAGGCCACTGTGGTGTGTTTGGCTCTTGGTGCCACCAAGAATGAAGAAATGTCATAAACAGTAGCAAAGGTGGTGCTTTTAGATCATTCGGTCCTGTCAGTATGTCTTCGTAACGTTACACGTAACTCTTTGGGACAAAACACCAAAAGTCTGCACTGGTGAGTTAATATGTATAAAGTATTAAGACAGTGCTTGGCACATGGTAATCGCTACGTTAGTGTTGCTGAGAAGGCCAGGCCCAATGGACCTGCGCACCCCTGGTCCGTCCCCCCCCCCCCCCCCCCC
>NW_005312433.1:0-905 GCF_000412655.1 Myotis brandtii
ATCCCCTTTCATTTTATACCACTATCCACTTAACACAGCTTACTCCAAATATTGGCTCACTGCTTTCTTGTTGTTTCTTGAAACTATCAAGCTTATTTCTAACCCAGGCAGGGTATTTTCACACATGAGTCCTTCTCTTTCCAATTTTTCTTCAACCATTTGCATGACTGACTATATCATTTCATTGAAGTCATGGCTAATAGATTTCTTTCTTCTAAAGATCTTCCCTGAGCACTATTTCAATAATAGCACCTTCACTGCCTGTCACTATTTATCCCCATTAATATTTAGTAAGTAACCCATAAATATTTATTGGATGAGTGTGTGAATTATGTTCAGTTTTTGAGCTATAGGGTGGATGTCATAATAGGTGATTTCTAGAGTTCCTACTATTAAGACCTCATCATAAAAATAAAGTAGGGGCCATTTACACTGAATGTCTACCTCATTCTATACACTTTCATATTTAACACTTATAATCAACTTGCAAGTAATTTTATTGTCTCTATTTTATATATGAACAAGCTAAAGTTTGAAGCTGTGAAGAACACAATGGCTCAGCAACACAATACTGGTAAATAAAAAAACAACTGGGGATTCAAATTCAGGCTTTCTAGACTGAAAAGCTAATAAGCTTTATGCTACTAGGGCTTTTAAAAACTAGACTTTTTTCAAAAGATTCTTATGTGGAAGCTGATGTGTGAAAGGTTGCTCATAAAATCAGGATAGCTCTAAGATTGCAGCAAAGGAAGGGAGTCTCACAATGACATCTCCACAATTTATTTCTCTCTCCCTTCAGAGGAAGTGATTAGGAGCACAATTTTGAGACCAAAGAACTACTTACCAATGCCTTTCAAACATTAACTATGAAATACTGGTGATACATATTTCTTGTAGGCTTTGCA
>NW_005312434.1:0-905 GCF_000412655.1 Myotis brandtii
CCCTTGACCAGAATGGAACCCACAACCCTTCAGTTCATTGGGCGAAGCTCTAACCACTGAGCAACCAACTAGGGCAGCCCTCGCCTCTTTTTCTTCCTTCTTCAGTCCTATCAGACAATCAGAATTAGCCACCTTTGGTCAGACTTCCATGATGATGTTCTTCTGATATTGGTCCCACATGTTACACTTAGATTTAGTTTTCTGAAACACTAGAATGGACTCTTATCAACATATGCAAAACGTATGGATCACACATGTATCATACTGAAGCTAGATCTAATATCAGTGTCCAGAGCTAGGAAACTACTCACGGAGCTCTGAGATAGTTCAATCCATTTCGTAGGGGAAATCACATCAGCTCTCATAAACAAATCTGATATAACTCTCTGTTGTGACTATGTCACCACCCCTTTCATTTCCCAGTTCCTTTTAGATCAACTCCATGTGTATGTCTTTCCTACAGGTGATATGGTCCTCCATTCCTGCCCTAACATGGAAAACATTATGGAAATAAGCTTTTCCCTCTGAATACTGGATCTGTGTTCTTGAAGTCACTATTGCTGTGTGATAAATTGTGTCTGTACAATGGGAACCAAAAAACTAAAAAGTCTTGTCCTTCATAGTTCCTTCCCCCATTCTCTGTGTCATGAGGGCTGGTGGATTTGTGGGGCTTCATGTAGGTTTCTTCCTTTCAGATCTCAGTGATTGCCTGCTGTATTGTTCAGTTTCCCTTCTAGAACTAGAGACCAACAACATTATAGCATCCGAGGAAATCCTTAAGCCTCTTGCATGCTAATATAAATTTTCTATTACAAAAACCAAAGAGCAAATTAATTTGACTTTTTCATGAATGCATGTATGTATTATGTAAATATTATAACACACATATATATGGCACACATATA
>NW_005312435.1:0-905 GCF_000412655.1 Myotis brandtii
TTTAAGTGATTTAGACCTAAGTTCTAGACATTATTTTGGTGGGTATGTATGTATCTCAGAGATACGGGGGATTAGCAAGTGGTTATCAGACTAAGATATGGCAAAGGGCAGAGTGGTCTACGTTCCACTTCAGTAAGTGGGGCCATGAGCAGTGAGGAAAAGCCAATCCAGAAGCCACATCATCTGGACAATGTGCCCACCAAGTGGGAAACTCAAGCAATTGGGAAAATTTTGCCTTATCCTTCTTTAATAACATAAAAAAATGCAGAGAGTATAGGACAGTTTTCTTGAAGGCAATAACACATTAAGAAAAAAAAAGCTAAAAAAAGTGAATTATGTAACTGTAATATTCTATGATTCTATTATTGCATAGTTTCTCCTTTTTATTGTCCTAACTGATCTGAAAAGCAATTGTGTAAAATAATATAAATGGTATTGTTGGATACATAACATAAATAAATGTAATTTTTGAGTAATATATTGGCCAGTAACAGCACAAAACAATAGGTGGGGACAAAGCTGTAATGGACTAAGGAAATGACAGATGGAAAAGTAATAAATATTATTGTTAATACTCAACAAAGACACTAGTTTGGAAAGAAAAACCAAAAAACTTGACCTCGGATACTTGGAGACTCTTGGGCCACTGAAGCATCAGACACCCACTCCGCTCCTCACTCCATCTTTCTCGCCCGGGGAAGCTGTGACTCTGTGGGAACCATCGTTCAAGCTCAACCTTTCTGGGAATTCAGAGACGCGTTCCCAGGGTGTGGAGAGACTGGGATCAGCACATTACAATTTCTAGGATAGTTTTGAAATACACATTGGTTCAAGCTAAAATAATCAAGAATTGCTGATCTACAAAACATGCATTCAGTGCTCTCACTGAATGAGCTAGCCCTTTT
>NW_005312436.1:0-906 GCF_000412655.1 Myotis brandtii
AATCATTGATTGGCTGGCTGCCTCCTGCACACCCCCTTCCAGGGACTGAGCCTGCACCCTGACCATGTGCCTTATGGGGAATCAAACCGTGACCTCCTGTGCGTAGGTTGATGCTCAATCACTGAGCCACGCCAGCTTTGGTACCATAAAACTTCAGTGATGCTGAGGACTTGAGGATAAAGATGGACACACATTGAGCAGGCAGAGTTTTCAGGAAGTGAGCGTAGAGGTAGAGGCTTACCAGGTTTTATACACCTCCCCCTCTTTCTTCATTAAGGTGACTGTATAGTTGTGTTTTTTTCTTCTTCTTCTAAAATTGGAAGCAGCTCCATTTTGCACAATTTATCTTTGTCAGATTTCTACTTCTGTTCAAATGCTTTGTAGCCACTTTGATTAATTCTAGTTCTCGATATTCAGAGTTTCGCTTTGATAAAACATAGAATCATTTTGTACAAACATGCAGGCATTTCTTCTATTTATTATGGCAATGAGCTTTAAAATGTCCTTTTCCTCTGCCATCTGACGTATCTATTCTAGGAATGGTATTACTTGTGGTAGATCATCCACTGTCACTTGCAATGTCATCTGAGGATTAAATAAAATATAAATCTGCTTTCTTCTTAAATTTCATAAATCAAAATCTCTCTCAGGAGTCAGGGGTTGCAAGGTTTCCATATTCCATTGTGTAAAGCCTTGCAGATGGATTATTTCAAAAGGCTCTTTCTTAGTGATGCTTTAAGGTGGAGGAGCAGTGCGTAATCTCTATGAATATTGATTAGCAGCTCAACACCATCAAACTGGCCCAGACCACTTTGTGAGAGAATGTTGAATTTGGTACATTATTTGGATTATAATTAATATGATGATATGTAATAAAAGTGGCCTGGATAATATCGTGTTCTTTCT
>NW_005312437.1:0-906 GCF_000412655.1 Myotis brandtii
AAAAAAATATGGAAAGAAATGAAAGATTTCCTAGATGCAAAACAGGGAAAGTTGAGCTAAAAGAAAATAGAGCAACACTCAAACCCAGACAGAGAGGGAAAGTGTCCACCTTCCTTAATGCACCTCACAGAGGGAGGAGAGGGGACGTTCCTTTCAGTTGCCCTGAATAAGACTAGGGGAAGTGCTTCAACTCCTACATCCAAGGAACAATTTTGAGTATGTATAGTACACCAAACACTGCGCTAAAAAGAGGGGCGGTGGCCCCCCACTTCAAGAACCTACCAATTCAGGAACAGGGAGGGCAGAAGAATATCAGTCAATATCCATCTGTGACGCGTGATGAAATAGCTAAATGAGCAAAATGCCATGACAGGAAGAGAGGGGAAAGAGTCCTTCTATGTGTATTTGCAGGGAAGCAGTTAAGAAAGTAGGGAGGGGAAGGTGACATTTAAGCTGGGCCTTAATTAGCAGGACTTCATAGGCCAGCGGGAGTGGGAAGCCCTACAAGGCAGAGGAACCACAAAAGCACAGGAGCTGGAAACTGCAGAGCCACTATTTGTGAAATGCCAACCAACTGGTTTGATGTGTTCGGAATGCAGGTCCCTGGAGGTTAAGAGGAAAAGAAATAGAAAACCTAAGGCTGGGCTGAAAGGTTCCAGAGAGAAAATAAAGGACCTTGAGTGTCTTGCTCAGGAACGATTCCCAAAACTTATACGAGGTTTTATGACTTAAAATGTTTGCTTGTTAAACTTTCTGTCCTAACAACAATGCTATGAAGGCCACCTTAAACATTTTTGGGAATAATAGTAGGTGTAAGCAGACATACTGTGTAGAAGAGGCATACTGTGTGCATAAATCTCTCATTGCCCCTATCTTAGCAGACCCCTGTGAAAAGATTGAAATACA
>NW_005312438.1:0-906 GCF_000412655.1 Myotis brandtii
AGCTTAGTTCTCCCTTTGTGCTTTCTATGAAAATTGGAAAATATTCTGGTTTTAAATTTCAGTGATGTTGAAAGAGTGGCTAACATTTCATGAAATAGAACAATGGCGTTGTTTCTGTTAGAATTTATATTGCAATCATTAAATCTTTCAGCAAAAGCAGCATCCCATTCCGTATGTGTCTTTTAATCAACTTATTTGATGTCAACACATCCTGTGAAAACTGCAATTATGTACCACCATTTGAAATTAGATGAATAGCTTTTTAATAGGCAGAAGCAGGATTTTTGTTTGAGACAGTGCATGACAGTCTTCTATTCCAGCTGCTTGTGTCCAGAGCCAGGCACTGCATGTCCAAACCTCACATGAATGTGTATGCTTTCTGGGAAGTCTCATGCTAATGTGAAGAAGACTAGGAGGTGAAGATTATCCAGTACAGTGTGGATATTAAATTTGTTTTGTTCCCATGGTTTCTCATTCCAAGACAGTGATTTGAACTTGGTGTTTCCAGTTTTTCTGATTGGGTGGTGGTGGGGGGGGCGGGGTAGCAGTATTAGCTGTTGACAGAGGACAAAATCGAAGGGTACCACAAGTTATTTTCCACCCATCCCCAGGAGGTTCTTTGCAATAGTTGGTCTCACCTTTTATGACTAAAGGTTGCAAGGGTTGGGAAAGGTGGAAGTGGAACACACTAGGAACAAACATTTAATTGTTTTTAGAGCTTCTCAGAGATTGGGGCAGATAACATTTTACTAGTTTTCTCTAATGGTGGGATTCCTTGTAGGGCCAGGAAAAGTGTGTCACCTCAGATGGAAATGGCTGGTTGGAGCACCTTGGGATGCTGGATACTAGTAGTATCACTCCCCCACACACATACACATGGACACACACACACACACACACACACAC